>NW_027397095.1:2094216-2106453 GCF_003265705.2 Callorhinus ursinus
CTGAGGGTTTGGCAGCACTTTGGCCCTTGAGGAAGACCAGAAATCACGCGACTTAAAAGTCAGGAGCAGAACCGTGCCCTTTGAATCACAGCATCAACTTGGCCTTCTTACAAACAGGGAGCTGAGTCCCGGAGCCAGCAAGTGGCTTCCTCGCTGTGAGTGGCAGAGGCGAGACAAGAACCCAGGTCTCTAGACTCCTGGGCCCGTGTTCTGCCGACTCTCCCTGCTGCCCTCTCTGACTCCAGCAACCAAACGGATGTCTGGAAGTGCACTGCTTAGTATGCAAGCCAGGCTGACCTTTATGCTCCCAGAATCCTCAACCTTTTGTGGAAACCGTGGAAGGACAGTTCTGGAAAAATAATGAAAAGCAAAGCACAC
The DNA here is from genome assembly GCF_003265705.2 of Callorhinus ursinus. Classification (NCBI taxonomy): domain Eukaryota; kingdom Metazoa; phylum Chordata; class Mammalia; order Carnivora; family Otariidae; genus Callorhinus; species Callorhinus ursinus. Next base: position 2,094,595 of record NW_027397095.1, read on the forward strand.
TGTGGAGACAACCAGAAGCCCGACTCAGGCTGCAGAGTCCTCCTCACCTTCCAAGTACTGAATCCCAAATATATGTACACATGTAGAAACTCAGGCTGGTTTAAGAAATACTGAGAGGCCTAACCAAAGAACCAATAACCCAGCCTGTTCTCTTCCTCTTTGCCCGCCCCCCACCCTCTGTGCCCCTGTCCGGAGCTCCAAAATAGGGCTGATTCTAGAGTATTGGGATCTTTGTTATTCAGTTCCTAAGAGGAACCGGCTTCTGGGAGGTGGGCCCAGCCCAGGACTGCAAGAGGCCTTGGAACTTCCTGCCAAGGCCCAGGCCTGGCCTCAGCAGAACAAGGCTCTGGGGACACACACAGGAAGAATTCCCTCTTCTTAGCAAGGAGCCTCTTCGCCCCAGGAGGGGTCCTCGGAGACTTGTGGGGCCCCCGCCCCTGCTCCCCTCAAAGACACTTCCTTCCACTTCCAGGAGCCCTGATAAAGAGATTCATTTCTTTTTCTTAGAGCATGAGGTGGGTGGAGGAAAGGCTTGTAAAGGCAAATATCCTCCGGCGAGCTATTGTGTGGATTCATTACTAGACCCCGAACCTGGGCTTTATGGCACCATCTTGTCCCTCCTTTATGCTCTGCAACTACCAATCTGACTGCCTCTTTCCCCGAGAGTCAGAGTGTTAAGTGTGTGCGTGTCTGTGTGCACACGCCCGCGTGTGTTCCTTTTCATGACCTGAAAGAGTAAATTCCGATTTTCCCTTGTACCGGTTGTCTTCCCTCCCCACATCTCTACCCGAGGCACTTGCCCTGGTTCCAATCCCAGAAACTCCAAGTAGTTGCTGGGGGCATGAACGTGTGACCCACCCATTCCAGAACTGTTTTCCCAGGGACCCACTGAATGTCGTTGTAAGAGTGTGAGGGCAGAGAGTCATCATCAGGCACCGTGAGGAGAGCCACCTGCTGGCCCAAAGAGGCCGACGGCTGTGGGTGGCCAACGAGAAATGGGGGGGACGGCCGGCAAGCTGAGCTCCCTGGCCACCCCCAGGGTTTCTCACTCCTCTGACTCACACGCTCACCCATCCTCAGGGGCAGCAGGTAGGTCCCACAAGCCTGCTGGGGTGGGGGCGGGGGGAGAGCCGGGGAGCTCTCGGGGAAGCCAAGATGTCTACCTTCTAAGTTGCTGTGTCTGGCTCCTTACATAAGTTCATCGGTTAGAATGTCCCCCTGGAGCCCTGGGACAGGTGGAATGCCTGAAATGCAGGATTCCCCCAAACCCTTCCTGCCTGGAGCCAGACAAAGGTCCCCCAGTGTCCCCGGGAGGTTTGGGGGGCACACGGAAGTCCAGCCAGGACTGGAGAAGTATGGGGGGAGGTAAGGGCAGGGGGCACAGCTGTGAGATTGCCCAAGAAGGACCCCTTCCTTAGTTGGCCTGTGACTGATTCAGTGGGCACATCCGAGCTGAGGGCAGCAGGTTTAACACAGCGGGTAAAATGGCCCAAGGGTCATCCTCACGGTGACCCAGATGGTTAACAAGAAGGAATGAGTCCTATTTTACAGAAGAGAACACTGAGGCTCAGGAGGGGCTAGTGATTATCTGAGGGCTGCCCAGCAAGGATGTGATAGATTCTCAGACCAGTGCTTGCTGCTTCACTGCACAGAGGGATCAAATGTTCTGAGGGAGATACTGGGCAAGCCTGTATCTCCTGAGGGACTTGCCCCCACCCCCCTAACTTGTCTCACTGTGGCCCTCTCCCTCAGCCCCGACAGCGCTGCTCTGAAACATTGTGCCACCCATGCCCCCCTCTGCAGCCGTGGGGCTCCATGGCGGAAACATCAGTTCCTGATAGACACCAAGCCCCACCTGATCAATCAGATAGGAACAGTCTGAGTCCTGAGCTCCCGGGGACCTTGTCCTGAGGGGACATCCCCTCTTTCCTTGCTCATCCTTACATCTGTGGTCCCTACAGCCAAAAAGTGCCTTTCAACACCAGGGCTTGAGAATGGTCTGCACCTATTTGTGAGAGGAGGTGGCGTCAGTGTCAGGGAATGGGTTGGATGGTGCCTGGTTCTCTGGGTCCAAACCCCGGGGCTCTGCTGTGTGACCCCGGGCAAACGTCTTTCCCTCTCTGGGCCTCGGTTTCCTCATTTACCACATCATCTTGGATTCGATGGCCCCACTCTGATGTAGTATTTAGTCATGTATCTTTCCTTCACTAAACCGTATAGGAAGGAGTGAAGCCTTCCTGTAGGCACCGGGCTGGATGCCGGGGATTCAGCAAGAAGAGAGGAGTAAGGGTGAGTCTCTGCTCTGAAAAAGCTCAGATTCCCATTCTGCAACGTTTTTGTTTTTTTCTGCTCGTGCTTTTCCCTCATGCTGACTTACCTTTTCAGAAAATGCCCCCGCTTCCGCTGGAGAATAGAAATTGGCAAAGAGAGAGGGAAAAGGTCCAATTTGCGCCTTTGCTATTTTAGGGAAGGTTGAAATTGCCAGCCAAAGTGGAGTGATGCGCTCACTGGAGTGACCTCCGTTCCCCAAGACAGGCGGAAGCCCAGGTCCTCTGCTTGGGAAGTAGCTCGAGCTCTTAGGCGCGAGGCGTTATTACATAAATTCAAGCTCGCTGCCGATCCTTAGTACCCTGAGTTGCCTGAAGGGGGGAATGGCACTGCCTGCGTGTGCAGCCCGGGCGCTCGGGCCGCCGCTGCAACCGGAGCGAGGAGCGCCCGCCCGCACCACCTGTCCCCGCCGGCATTCCAGAGTAGAGGCCGAATTGGCAGCGAGCCGGCCCGGAGCAGTCGCCGCCTCAGTCCGCGCGGGCCCTCCTAGGGGTGTGTCTCGCGGCTTCAACTCCCAGCCGCTCCTGGACGAGCCCCTAAAGGCGTCTTCCTCCGTGGCGGGAGCCGCGCGCACCCCTCTCTTCGCGCTGCTGCCCCGAGGCCGCCGCAGGCGGATGCACGACCTCAGGAGACGCTGGGACCTGGGCTCCCTCTGCCGGGCCCTGCTCACTCGGGGCCTGGCCGCCCTGGGCCACTCGCTGAAGCACGTGCTCGGTGCGATCTTCTCCAAGATTTTCGGACCCCTAGCCAGGTACGTTTTAGGCGAAAGCGGGACTCGCGCTCCCGAGCCGGGGAGCGCAGGAGCCGTGCGGGGAGGGAAGGCAACCGTGAGGGGAAGGAAAGGGCGCAAAGTTCCAGCTGGCCGGTGGCGGCCGGGCTCGGGGGCTCCGGTGGGGCGCGGCGCGCCTTTGGCCACGCTGCGGCTCCCTCCCCGCCGTTCCGCGGGCACCGGCAGCGCAGCGTCTCCGCTCGCTAGTCGGGCTGCCGGCGGACTCGTCCCCCCGGGGAAACTCCGAACGCCCGGCTCGGAGCTCACTCGAGGCGGCCTCCAAGGTGGGCAGCCGGGCGCGGGCAAAGGCAGGGCTTCGGGGCGCACGGGGAGGGAGCCCGCGAGTCGAGCGGGCGGGGAGGCGGCGGCGTGCGCGCCCAGGGGACTGGGTGCCCAGGCGCCGGGGAGAGTCCGGTGGGCGAAGCGGGACGGGGATGGGAGCCGCCGAGAGTGGAGCGGGACGCGCGGGGGCTCGAACCGGGGGGCAGGGTGTGAGTTGGGGAGTGGAGGCGACCGGGCCAGGCGGCGTCCCGTGGGGACGAGAGCCCGCGACGCGGCTCTGGAGAGCTCCGGCGGAGGGGGGGGGCGGGGGGAGAGGGCAGGCGGCCAGCGGGAAGGAGTCGGGGGGAGGGGGGTGTGCGGCAGGAGCCACAGCGCTGAGCCTGCCGGGAAGGAAGGAAGCGGGGAAGGGCGCCGCCGCCGCCGCCGCCGTGGAGTACTCGGTGTGGAGGGGAGGGGAAAGGGGGCGCAACGGCGGCGCCGGGGGGAGGGGGCGGTGCGGGCGCAAGGCGAGCGCGGGCTGAACTGCGGGATTGACGTAACGAGCTTGGGTTTCCCCCAGCGTCGGGAACATGGATGAGAAATCCAACAAGCTGCTGCTGGCTTTGGTGATGCTCTTCCTATTTGCCGTGATCGTCCTCCAGTACGTGTGCCCCGGCACAGAATGTCAGCTCCTCCGCCTGCAGGCATTCAGCTCCCCGATGCCGGACCCGTACCGCTCGGAGGATGAGAGCTCCGCCAGGTTCGTGCCCCGTTACAATTTCAGCCGCGGCGACCTCCTGCGCAAGGTAGACTTCGACATCAAGGGCGATGACCTGATCGTGTTCCTGCACATTCAGAAGACCGGAGGCACCACTTTCGGCCGCCACCTGGTGCGCAACATCCAGCTGGAGCAGCCGTGCGAGTGCCGCGTGGGTCAGAAGAAATGCACTTGCCACCGGCCGGGTAAGCGGGAGACCTGGCTCTTCTCCAGGTTCTCCACGGGCTGGAGCTGCGGGCTGCACGCCGACTGGACCGAGCTCACCAGCTGCGTGCCCGCCGTGGTGGACGGCAAGCGCGACGCCAGACTGAGACCGTCCAGGTGAGTGCGCCGCGCCCGCGGGGGAGCCGGGCCCTGGAGCGCGGGAGCGGACCTGGGCCTGGGCGGGCGGAGGGCGGGGAGGCGCGGCTGGCCGCGGCCGGCGCCCCAGGGCGCACCTCTGGGCCCGGCGGGTGCGCCCGGACTGGGCGGGCGCCAGACTCCCTGGCGCGCACGCTCATGGCGCGGTGGCGGCCGCAGGAAGCCTGTCCGCTGCGGCCCGGGACGGCTCGTCTGTCTGTCGGCGGGTTGGCCTGCTTGGTGGCTGGGAGTGCGTGCGGGGGGCGGGAGGGGGGGCGTCCGGGAGGCCCCGAACGAGCGCCCCCCCCCCGGCCGCCGCCGGGACAGGGTACCGCACGCGGACTCCGGGCTGGAGCGCCGGCAAGAACCGGTCTCGGCGTGTGAGGTCCCTGAGTCCCTCTTGTCTCTCTCTGCACCCCGGTTCCGAAGCCTCCTTTCTGCCCACTCTTCCTCTTCCCGCTCCCTCATTCTCCCCTCACCTCCTTTTCTCACTTCCTCTATCTGCCTTTCTCTCTTTCTCTTGCTCCCGTACTTGTCGGTCCCTGGCCGCTCGCTCTTGCCTTCTCCCTCTCTTCTCACTTTGCTTCTCGTTCTTTCTCTTTTACCCATTCTGATTTTTCTCTTTTTCTTTGACTTTTGCCACTCTCCTTTCTGTCCTCTGGTTCTGCTCGCCCTGGGCAAGTGGGTATCCCTCTGCCGCTGTTTGGGGACACCCGGAGAGAGCTGGTGGGACCCAGCTTACGTCCCCCGCCCCTGGCTGCCCTCGGGCCATCCGCAGCGCTTTGCGAGTGCGAGGGGGCACCCTGCGTGCCGAAGGACGAGCTGGGACGCTGCCCTGACCCCGTGTGGGGGGTCGCTCTTGAGAAACCTCTCCAGATGTACGTGTACAAATCCTGAGCCCCAGCGTGGGGGGCCGGCAGCCCACGCGCTGGGAACCCCAGGGCCGATGCGGAAAATGGTGATTTATGAAGAGCCTGCAGCCAGTTGCTTTTGAAGCTAGGGCATTTTCCTTCATGGAGCCGCAATGCCTGGTTGCTGGAGGTCATGGAGTGCCATAAAAGGGGGAGGGGGAGAAGGGCGTGTTGGGCTGGAGTTGCTCCAGCTAGGGCTCCGATTATGCCACTGTCCCTAAAACACATCAGGGCCTGGCCGAGGAGTCCAGGGAATGCACTGGATGCGTCTAATTGCCAGGGGGCCTCTGGAAGGGTCTTTGAGCAGGCAAGGACACGGCTGTGGGCTGTGCCCTCTGCCTCTCCATCAGGCGACCCCAGGGGCCCTGTTTTCAGCAGCTGCCTACCTGGATCCGCTCCTAACTCCTACCTCTGCTGCCTCAACCGCTCCCCCCACCCCCCCACCCCCACCCCCCGGCGCCGCGGGGTACTCTGTGCCTTGGACAAGGAGATGCCTTGCAGAGGGCTCCTGGAATGCAAAAGCCAGTGCAGTTTCTTCTTTCCAGACGCAGGCAAATGGAGCCCTCTGACTTTCTGCTCACCCCTGCTCACGCTCCTTTCCCTCTCTTTACGGCGGCCTTTCTTGAATGCTGGGATTCTGGCAGAATCTGTTGAATGTTCAGTGCCTTTACAGCCCTAATAGATTTTCTTTTTTTCATCCTAAGAGAACCTTGGCTCCAGGAAGGTTTGTCGCCTCAGTCCATTGTAAGAATTGTGTAAGTCATTGTCACCTTAAGATACTGGGGTTTATTTAAGAAGGTTCCAAACAATTTGGGAATATTGAAAATAATCTCACTTGCTGATGGAGCTTGTAGGTGTAGAGCTCCACAGGACACATGTGCCTTTGAAAATCCTCCTGGACATGTAGATCGGGGTGTGACGCGGTCCCTAAACAAACCTTACAAATGTGATCCCGATTATGTATTTGGTGGCCACTATCCTCTGGCACATTCCCTCAGAAATTTTCCATTAGATAACCAGTACCCTCAAGGGGAGGGTTCACCCTTTTGGATGGTCCCAAATAGAAGCGACATTATCTGACATGAAATGAGATTTTACTTGGTGGTAAAAGGGCGATACCACAGTGCCATCTAGTCTAATCGAAGAAGAACCACTTTTTAAAGAGTCAGAGTTACCGGATCTTACACCATTTGCACAAATGAAATAAAATTTGCCAGAGAAACACATTGCCACCCCAAAGGCATCTTTTTATTTCATTAATTTCCACCCACCTCCAGAAATCTTCATCTTGAAGAATAGCGGTAGCTTGAGGGTTCCAGAATTTCCCAGGGTGTTGATACATCCCCGCCTTCAGGACCAGTTCAGTGAGTGCTGATAATCTAGAGGAGCGAAGGTATGCGTGAAGTGTGTGTGTGTGAGTGTGTGTGTGGTGAAAATCAAGACACGGGGGCAGCAGTGCCATGTGGGGGTGAGGAGCCCGCCTCGGGGGATGAGAGTCAGCCGAGCAGAGTTCCCGCTCGGAGTGGCCTTCTGGGCCAGCTGGTGGTCTCTGCGCTCCGCTGAACCGAGGGGAACAGTGGGCCGTGCCTGTTTGGCCTGGGAGTCCTGACACCTGGGCCTTCGCTCCACGCTAGCCATGAACCAGCTGTGTGACCTTGGACTGGAGCCTGTCCAGGCCTTGTATGTATGGAGTGTGCGTCCCAGTGTCTGCTGAGCTTTCACATCCACTTATCTCTGGTATTTCGCCATAAACTTGCAGTATCTTTGGGGAGAGGGTGGTGTGGGCAAAAGCATCCCCATTTATCAGATGAGAGTGTAGGCCAAAGGGGCTGCCGGACTTTCTCAAGGTTGTCGAGCTCTGGGGTGGCCCAGCAGGGATCTTGCTTCAGTTCTGTCTGCTCCCTTGAGTGCGCCTTGATGAACGGGGTCCTGGCCCAAGCCCAGTGAGGCATTTTGTGGCAGTGATGCTCACAGAGGGAGTCCTGGATAAACGTGAACTGATAGTGGTACCACCCACATCGTCCCTGGTTTCAGGATGCGCTACCCGTGTGAGTTTGGACGCAGGATCGGACCGGGGTTGCCACACCCCTGGGGAGGAGAAGAGAGTTCTAGCTCCCTGAGGCTCTCTGCTCCCCGGGGGTGGGTGGGTGAGTGGGGTCTCGTGGCTGGGTGGCTGCCATGTTGGAAATCACCACAAAGCTGTGCAGGATGGGAGCCCGCTTGGGGGCCTGGTGGATAAGCACCAGCAGCAACAAGGGCCACCTTCTGACTCGCAGCCATCTATCCACATGACAGGGGGTGTGAGAGGCCATCGTGGCTGCGAGCCAAGACCCTGAATCCTGCTCCCAGTGCTACTTTGGCCATGCTTCCCTGCCTCCGGGGATGGCAGCGGGCTCGGGTGATATATAACTGCTGAATAGAAATGACTGTGAGCACGTTGCCTGGTGAGGACAAAGACAGAGAATGCTGGGCTGGCAAAAGGTTCAAGTTGTTTATTTTTGAGAATAATATTTCTTAAAAAAAAAAAAAGAAGACAGAAACTAGAAATTGCATTTCATGCATCTGTCTGCCAATATGTTGTTTGGGGTCAGAGAAGGGTCCTGCTCATTCTAGAATTTCTAAGACCATTTTTTGAAAATGTATCAAAACATTCTTGCTTACCAGCTGTTAAAACTCCCAAATTCTGCAGGCTTTTCTCAGGCCAAATTCCCTCTGTTTGTAGCCAACTCCAGAGCACCACTCTGTCTGTGGGAGAAATTCTGAATTGGGCACAGAGAACGTGCGCTGGCCTCATTTTTCTCTGCCAGGTACTGTGCTGGCTGGCGCACACAGGGGGCATGGGCCAGGGTCTGTGGCTCTACAGGTCAAAGGCTCTGAGCATGATATTCCTGTTGCATCCTAGACTTTTAGTGTCTCTGAATTTTCCAGCAGCCATATGGAAGAGTAATTAATTGTCATCTAAAATCCAGTAGGCTATCCCTGACGGGAAAGGACTAAAAGGCATTTTATAGGGAGAAAAGCTCTCTTTTTCTTTCCCTTTCTTCTAAAAAGGTGTCTCTATTTTGAACGAGCTCCATCTTCGCAGGAACCCCATGGTGCCTGTGCCCATCACACCTCCCGTGCCCACGCTCACACTCCTTCCCGTTTGGGATTTGGCAGTGAGGCGGGCTAATAGGCCCGGCTTGCAGTGATGCCCCCCTGTGGCCCTTCGGGCTGTGGCCCACCAGGATCTCACGGGGGGCAGCTTCATCGTCCAGCGTGCATTTCTTCAGCTGCCTTTGAGGGGAGCTGCTATACTCTCCCACCTATTTCGCAGGAGAAGGGGAGAAACTCGCTGTCACATCTGTCGAACCTGAGCAGGATTTGTTAGCATGGCCACATGGATGGCAGACGTGTTGTTGGAGTCCTGACAAAACTCTCAGTTCTCGGGTGGCTGCCTGGGTGGCTCAGTGGGTTAAGTGTCTGCCTTTGGCTCAGGTTGTGATCTCAGGGTCCTGGGATCGAGCCCCACCCTTCTCCCTCTGCCCCTCCCAACCCCCACCCACCACCGCGCGAACTCTCTCTCTCAAATAAATAAATAAAATAAAATTTAAAAACCTCTCAGTTCTCGGGGTAGTATAAAAGGCTCTTCAGACTTAGCATTTCTTAATAGTAATTTTAGAGAAGTGGTGTTATGCAGCAAGAAGAATGTCAGAGCTTGTCTTTTATAGATGTCTGTTGTCAACTTCAGTAGTATGAAGTGACATTAAAGATTAGTCATCTTTTCCATCGTTATTCATTAAGCAAAATTTTGTGAAACTGCCCATTATCTTCCAGGGAAGGCATGTCATCCTTGCTCTCGCAGAGTTTACGGCAGAACAAAATAATTTGGTATTTTAGACATTTAATAAAGGAGATGAATTTTGTTTGGAAATGATTTGAATATCAAGCATGTCTTTAAAATGTCACACCTTTACAGGAATATAGTGAAACATAGAGAAAAGTCCATCTGTTTATGGGGAAGTTGATGTCTAATCAGGAAACTCTGAAGAATTGTGACCTCTGCACAGTGCTAGAAGTTGGGGGCGATTAGAGTCTAGAGAAAGCCAGAAGAGCCAAGGTCACCGTCTTCAGCCTCAAGTCCATAAAGATTAGAGGCCCAAGTGCAGAACTGTGGGTCAGAGTGGGGGTAGAGGTGGGGGGGGGCTTGTGATTTGGGGCAGGTCCATCCTCCTCTGTAGAATGGGAGATTTAACCAAGATACTTTCTCAGGCCCATTCCGTCTAAACGATGAGGAACAGGCCAGAAAAAGGCGAGATGTATTCAGGAACACGTCTGGGAATATGTGGGCTGTATTTAGAAGAAAAGAGACATTGTGGGTGGGCATGGCATCCTCCTGGCATCATGCGGTTCAGCAGCCTCACCTAGCCAGGGCTGGCCAGAACTGAGAAGGTCATGGTTGGGACAGGGTGAAGGAGGGAGGTGGGGTGAGGCCTCATGGTCGAGGTCCTGGGGTGGCAATGAGGAAGTTGAACCCCAGTGAGTAGGAGAAGCCCTTGGATGGAAGGCATCTAAAAAATACAAAAGGAAACGAAGGCTGGAGTCCAGTTGAATGCCCCTCCCTGATTTCTAGTTTGGAGTGGAGGTGGTACCAGTGATCAAATCAGAGAGGTCGAGAAGGGGATCTAGTGTGGGCGGGGTGGGCACTCTACATACTACAGAGTTGTGGCCAGTCTATGTTGCCTGGATGTGTTGTGGCCAGGGCTCATAGGGAAGGGAAAACCACTCTGGGGCAGATGAGGGCTTAGTTGTGTATGCGGGAGTCTATGAACCCAGTTAATCTGCTTTCACAATTGGCATTATTATTTAAATGATAGCTGCAATTCACACGTGGAACTCTTAGCCAAGGCAAAGGATGTTTGAAGGGAGGAAAAGATAGACCGTTAGATTGCATAAAAACAAGAACTGTTCATCTGTCAAAAAGTAGCCAAAATGAAATGGCATATTGTCAAACTGATGACAATAGACACAACAAATAAAACGGAGAAAAAGATGACATCTTTTCTGTATAAGGGACTCCTACAAATTGATTAGAAAAACAAAGGATACGGACCGACACGTTACGACAGGGGACGCACAGCTAGTTTACAGATGTGGAAAAATCGTTCAGTCCCATTGGGAGTAAAGGTATGCAACTTTAAGTCATTAAGTGTAGGAACACCTTTTGCCTCTTTATTAGCCCTGATTTAAAAAAAAAAAACACAAAAAATAAAAAACCTCGACATACATCACCACCACCATCAGTCTCATAATTCTCATACATCGTTAGTGGCCATATATGTTTGAACGATTCTTTTGGAAATAAATTAGATAACATAAATGAAGAACATTAAAAATATTTTCTTTGACCCATAATTTCTTTTCCAGGATTTTACTGAAAACCATAATCCTATATGTGTTTTTCATTCACTCACTCATTTCTTTCTTCACTTTTTAATCAACAGATAATTACTTTGTGTCCCCTATCACTGGGCTATGTGCTGGGGGCCCTGTTGTGGTTCCTACCTTCATGGAATGGGAAAGATAGACATGAAACCAACAATTAATGGCTTAAAATTGTGAGAAATGCCATGGGAGGGGGAGGTATAGGATGATATAATGGTACACTGGGAGGCTAGCTGGAGTTCTTTATAAATGCAACAAATTGGAAAAATCTGGACATCCACATAGAGGAGAATGGTTCAAGGAATCTCAGTACATCCACTTGAAGGATTATTAGAAAATCATTTAAATGTCTTTCCAGAGAGTATGGAAAATTGCTGGTGATTTAAAGCTAAGGGAAAAAGAGATAGACAATTATGGACCCAGTATAAGGACAGCTATGTTAGAGAGAGGGAGTGGGGACAGGGAGAGACGGAGACACACACACACACACACACACACACACACACACACACACACACACAAACATCTTCCCATTCCCCCCAATCTAAGCGTAAAAGACAAAGAATGAAAGAAAAATACCAGGATATTAGTAAATCAATTTGTGATTTATTCTTATTCTTTTTTTTTTAAAGATTTTTCATTTATTTGACAGAGAGAGAGCGAGCGCACGCACAAGCAGGGGGAGTGGCAGAGGGAGAAGCAGGCTCCCCGCTGGGCAGGATCATGACCTAGCCCAAGGGAGACATTTAACCCACTGAGCCACCCAGGCGCCCCGGTTTATTCTTATTCTGCTTCTCTGGGGGTTTTGCATTTCCTTTATGAGTATGCACTACTTTTATAATAAAAGTAAACAATAACAGTTTTTAAAATGATGTTTTATCATGGCTGTGATAAATTATACTCAGGTCAACTTTTTGGTTCCTGAAGACCATGGCTGGCTATTTCATTAGCTTCTTGATATCCAGGGAGTTCTTTTTTTTTATTTTTTTTTATTTATTTATTAGAGAGAGAGAGAGAGAGAGAGCAGGGGGAGAGGGAGAGGGGGAGGG
>NW_027397095.1:2106553-2261554 GCF_003265705.2 Callorhinus ursinus
GCAGGCTCCCTGCGGAGTGGAGATGGGGCGGGGCTCGATCCCAGGACCCTGACCAGAGATCATGACCTGAGCCGAAGTCAGACGCATAACTGACAGAGCCACCCAGGCGCCCCAGTATCTGGGGGAGTTCTTAATGAGGAGAGCAGTCTCAGCTAAATAAACTTTCAGACTGAAAGGCGGAGGTGATAAGTCAGGAATCGGCTGTTGATTTTTTTGATGAGTGGCTGTTATCATATGCCAAAGAAACCATGGAACGCTTACACCAGTACATCATAGAGATATTTGAGTATATGGCTATTGTTTCTTCTCTGTTTAAAAATTAAATGGGACAGGAAATTAATAATGGCACGCAGTTGGAAATAATAAGACTTGCTCGGCTTGGCCAGAGCCACCCAAGGCAGCCTGGACTTTGAATCTTCATGAGCCTCTTTCCAAGTGAGCAGTTACCAGAGCTAATGGTCTGGCTATAAGAGTCAAGTCTTGGGGCTCTTTCTAAACAGCCACCACTGAGAGCTTAGGTCAGTTGGTGCTTGAGTTGCCCTCATTCTGGAAGGAAAGGGAGTCCACTTTGCTGGGGCAGCCTCCTCCCAGAGCAGTTTTCCTTCATAAGAGCATTTCCGCTGGTTATCTATAAATTAAATTATGCTTATAAATTAATGAATATGCTTATGAATTAAATTTATAAATTATGCATTAAGTTGCTTAGAACACTTCATTCCTCAACTGCTCTGGATATCTGAGGGGCTACTAGGTACATTGAGGTGCATAATCCGGCTGTTGAAACTCCGCTAAAACTCCGTTCTAGGTACTAGTTATTTTGACAGTGTAAAGAATGTGCTTCACAGTGGAAAAGCTAATATCGACATTCCATGACAAATAAAATATCTAGTCACTGAGTTTAGGGGGAAAAATATGGGTGGGAATGTTCTCCTTTCCCTTAAAGCATAATGAACAATCCAACTAATGGTCTATATCTTCTAATACAATGCCATTGTAAGCTTCCAGAAATATTTGTCTAACTTCAGTAAAATATTTATTGGCAAAAGAGCTTTTCTAGTTTTACTGGGTATTGGACTTCACAGATTATTCTGTTGGTCTTATTGCATCCCATTTGTTATTTCTGCCATTTTGCCTCTAAGAACAGTGTTGAAGACTTTGACACATTTCAGAGCATTACACTAAATAAATCTGTCTTGCACATTCCACTGTGCTTTTTCTGGAATATTATAAATATTCAAATATAGGCACACTTGCAAATTCAAAATAAAATTCAATACATGCAAATTCTGCATAAATTTCATATTTATAACTTAGCAATAGTTATGAACTTGTTATCCTGATATAAATGTATCAAATAGGAGCTCATGGGAATTTCCAATAAATATATTTTTTCTGATTAAACTATGGATTCTTTTTTAGTCACAATTTAAGCTTGAATTCTGGGATATATTATAAGAGAATAATTTGCACTTCATTTACTCTGAAATGTCAAGAATCATGTTCTTCCCCAATGTAAATGTCTGCAAAAAGGACTTCTTATTCAGTTTGATTGCTTTTTAAAATTTTACTAGCAGAGATGCCCTAGTGAGCCTAAGAGAATTGCTGTTTCTTGTGAAGAGTTTAGTTCTAATGAATCACTTCCATGCACTTTTCTGAAGGAATACAGAGCAATTGAAATGTGTAATGCATTGATTTACATCAAATGGATTAGGTCTTTGTGCACCATTCCTTGCGTTAATTGACTTTCTCCCATAACTGTACTAATAAAGACAAGTCTTCAGTATAGTACCAGCTCCAATTCACTGATGGAGATCACTGGACTTTGCTAACTTCCCACAGGAGAATGACTGCAAGCAGAGTATTTAGAAATTGACCAGGGTAACCAGGTTACAGCCAGGAAACTCAGAGATACTTTAAAAAGGTCTTTTGATCTTGGCAGCCAGCTTCTCAGTTGTTATAATAAATAGAAATTGACTAAACCCCAGTTGAAAGACACAGATTATCACACTGGAGGAGAATAGAAAATCCAGCTACGAGCTGTGTATAAGAGACAAAGCTAATACATAAGGATATAGGTAGGATTGGAAAGGATATACTATGCAAATACTAACCAGAAGGAAGCTGAAGTAGTTAAACTGATATCAGACAAATAGACTGAAGCAGAACCTTTATTCGGGATCAACAGGATCACTGAATAATGGCAAAAAGTTCCACTTTTCAGATAGCAGTTCTAAACTCGTACACAATACCATTTTAAAATATATAAAGCAAAAATTGACAGAGCTATAAGGAGACATTGTAAAATCTGCTAACCACTTTCAGAAATTGACAGATGAAAAAAACGCAAAAATGGGTAAGGATACAGAAGATTTGGTTAACAAGCTCAGTGCAGTGGACCTGCACCCAATTAGAAGAACGCACATTCTTCTCAAGCACATATGGAACGCTTGTAAAAATAGACCATATACTAAGCTGTAAAGTTAGTCTGGAAAAACTTCAGTGAGTAAATATCTTACAGACCATACGATCTGCCCATGCAGTGCTTAGTCACTAGATGCTGTAAACCAGTCAGGCAGGAACAAGGGATCAGGCTCTATCTGAGTGCATGAGAAGGAACATCAGTAGTCTGATATATTTGGAAGTATCGCCAATCCTTCACCGACTACATCAGGCTTCCTAATTCATATGCAAGAGTGTAGAACTCCAAGACTTTGGCAAAGAGAAGTCCTGGAAAATGATGGTTTGACCCAGGTAGCTTGGCCTGACTTTCCCTGAAGACCTATTAAGGTTTTGGGGTACTTATTAAGCCAGGGCCTATGCCAAGGGCAGATCATGTATTTTTCTCATTTAATCCTCAAAACAGCCCTGTAAAGTAGATGTTTTAAAAACCCATTGAAAGTTAAGAAACAAACAAACAAACAAAACCAGAGAATTGGGCCCAAATCTACGCAGCCAGCCAATATTAGAGCTGGCAATTAAAATCAGCTGGGCTGCATGGCCTGTCTGATATGTTTTAATGTCTGCTAAATTTGCAGACAAATCTCCAAAAGCCTCTACCCGTCTTTTGGCCGTGTCTACTATACAAGCTAAGTAAAATGGAGACCTGTTAACTGATTTTTTTTTTCAAAGCATCTTTTAGAAAGGTCAGTAAAAATTACTCTTCAAGGGTGAATTCTGCAGCTCTTTTTGCCCCTTCTTAAATAAAGATTTAGATATCCAACAATAAGAAAAATAAGTAGATATCCAAGATACTGCAAATGCTTTCGACACTGATGTACACAGAAGAATGCTGTTTAAGGGGAAATAAAAAAAGAAAGGAGTTACGTTAGAGGAAAGATTTTTTTTTTCAGATAAGGAAAATGAGGACCTTAACTGTATTTTAATTTATGCCCCATGTGGACTTAAAATATGGTGCACACACTTGATAAGATTTGTAAGAGGCCAAAGCATCTTAGTCCTTCTGGAATGTTGGCAGTTGGTTCATTAGCAATGTCAGTTGCACTGCTCTTGACTGCAGCCTGTTTCTATAAATGACCATTGCTTTTTTTGCTGCATTTGGTCTGTGTAGACACAGCCTTTGGAGGGTAGTGTGAATCAGTTTGGCCAGATCAGTTCATATAGCCCCAAAACACAAGGAGCCTGTCAAATAAGGACACTTTCTCCAAAACCAAGTGATGTATCCTGAAGCCTGCTCTCATCCCCGGGGGCTCATCACGAAGAGAGGAGTCACACTTCTCTCTCTTTTGGAAGAGGTGGCTTTGGAAAAGAGAATATGTAAATTAGCATGGGCCTACCAGCCTGGCAGACATTAATGTGGGTGGCCAAGAAATTAGGTTGACGGCATTGGAAGCATGGGAAAAAGACGCCCACGATAACCAGAGGCCAGTGTGACCTTGGAATGGTGGCCATCTTGGCAGATACCTCACTGCTGAGGCTTTGCTAAGTAGAAAATTAACTGGCATGACATCCCGAAGGTTGGAAAATGGAGCCTATTTACTAGATACACTAGAGGCAAAACTACTTATTATTTTTGTGATTGGTTTTGCTGAGGGTGGTACAGTATGTTCTAGGAGCGTAATAGGTCAACTCCAACTCATAAAAGCACTGTTGAAATGAAGCATACTGGGGTGAATGATGCATAGTAGGCTGTTTATGAAAAGTCACTTCAATACAAACTTTAATGGACATGTAGAAACGATTTTACACATAAACACACCATAAGATTAATAAAAGACAATTACACTAAGATGTGACTGGACCTGAAGCAAGGTATTTTTTAAAAATCTTTTGCGTTATTGAACAAAATGGCCTGTGCATATTTCTCCTTTAAGGTAAGGATCCATGCTTAGCATCTACCACTCTTAGTTTGTTCTTTGTGACTTGGAAGCAAAGCAAAAGATAAAAAAGATATCATTTTAGTGTTAGTATAGCATTTTACAATCTTCTGGCAGCTTTTGTATTTATCACCATATGGGTGTACATTAAATCTGCATATCTCCCTCTCATTTATATGTTTATGAAGTTATAAAGATATACACATGTGCACACAAAGTAATTAAGCAAGTGATATGTGTTTGACAATGTTTGGTGACTTAATGCCAATTAGAGGGTGGTTAAAAAAAAACCCTTGCTTTTCTAATCCAATTGCTTCCATGCTTTTTGGTTTATGCACTTAAGGACAGAATCCATTTAAAGTGCAGAAATTTGCATACATGCAGCTTTGAGCGAGACTTCTATTTATTCCAGATGGCCTTGAAAAATTATTACCGAGGGCCTTAGAGACCTGGATGTCACAGGATCCATTATGATGAGATGGAAATCACACTTGGGTTTGCAGCAGTTTCTCCTGTATGAGGGGGGTATACTTTTGACATGGGCGCTAAAGTTATGTATGTGGCTTAGCTAGACTGTTCAGTGAAGCCAGATGAGCTCAGCTCATCTCAAGGAAGGAGTCCTGTGTGGCAGGCACCTCATCTACCCCTGTTGTAGGAAAGCGGTTCATGATTTTCTGGAGTTCAGCTGAATGCTGAGTGAAAGGCTGCATATGGGATTTGCATGCATGGAAGTGAGCAGCTACATTGACAGTCTCTCCCCTTTTAAAAAATATAGTTGGATTGGAATGAGCACGATTGTGGTGCTCCCCATTGAATGTCATTTTTTGTGTTGCTTTTCAAGCATGGTGACGTAACCACTCTTCATTGTAGGCAGTTTATAGGTTCTAGTGTCTAGGGACAGGATGTGGGGGCTCAGGTTGTGACCTTTGGCTGGGAATATCTTCTCTAGACAATGTCGCAGAGGTCAGGTTTCCATGATGACCGCAGACAGGCCAGGGACCACGAAATCCAGCTCTTCTGGTTTGCTGGGGTCTGACTCTGGGATGCAGCTCTGTCTGGTTAACGGAGAGGAGCTCTTGTATGTAGCAAGCTTGCTAAGACGGAGAGATCTGAGTGCCACAAAGCCTAAGGTATGCACAGCTCTATTATTTGGCTCTTGGTCTCTGAATTTGGCTTAGCACAAGAAACCTAGAAGGAAGAAGACGAATGTTCTCCCACAATTTGATGCAGGTAGAAATATTCACAAAATGGTAGTAGGAGTTCCAGCTGAAACGTCAGAAGCTCAAGTTGGGTCTGAGGAAGAGACATACCATTGGGGGGGAAAAAAGATAAATTATTGTCATAATTAAATGGCAGGTTGCCTCTTAATGATTTAGACCTCCCCCTCCCAGGTATAGCTTTGGGGACAATTAGTTGCTCAATTAGGCTTCAGGGCCCTAGAGGGAGGCAGTGGCGCCATGAAAATTGCCAGCTGTGATAGTAATCACGTAGGTCTCAGGGCCACTGGTGGCTGTCAACTTGGAATTCTGGGACACCATGGTTCTGCTGGATTAGGGGTGAGAGCTGGTTTGGGGTGCCTCTGATGATTCAGCATAATTCACTCAAGATTCATCCAAGCTGTTGCTTGTGTCAACAGTTCGTTCTTTTTTTATTGCTGAAGAATCTTCCATGGTAAGTATGAACCCCAGTTTTGTTTAACCACTCACCCGTTGAAGGACATCTGGGCTGATTCTAGTTTTTAGCTATCACGAATAAAGCTGCTCTGAACATTCATGTATAGGCTTTTGTGGAATCATCTGTGTTCATTTCTCTAGGATAATGCTTAAGAGTGCAATTGCTGGGTCCTTTGTAATTATGTGCTTAGTTTTATGAGAAACTGCCAAACTGTTTTTACAGAAGGACTATATATTGTTTCACATTCCCAGCAGCCATGCATGGGTGATCTAATTTCTCCCTATCTTTGCCAGCATTTGGTGTTGTCACTGTTTTGTATTTTAGCCATTCTGATAGGTGTGTAGTAATATCTCATTGTGGTTTTAATTTACCTTTCTCTGATGGCTGATGATATTCAGCATCATTTCACATGCTGACCAGCCATCTGTGCGTCCTCTTTGGTGGAATGCCTGTTGATGCTATTTGCCCGTTTTCTGATGGGATTCTTTTTTCTTTAACTGTTGAGTTTTGGGTATTATTTATATATTCTGTATATTAGTCTTTGGTCAGATGCATTGTTTGCATATATTTTCTCTATGTCCATTGCCTGCCTTTCATCTTCTTCATGTGGCATTTGACAGAGCAAAATTTCCTTTTTATTTTGAGAGACAGAGAGTGCACATGTGAGTGAGGAGGGGAGGGACAGAGGGAGAGAGAGAATCTTAAGCAGGCTCCACACCCAGTGTGGACCCCGATGGGGGAGGGGGCTTGATCTCATGACCCTGAGATCATGACCTGAACCGAAATCAAGAGTCGGCCGAGTAACCGATTGAGCCACCCAGGAGCCCAGGCACAGCGAAATTTCTGATTTTGATGCGGTCTAGTCTATCAGTTTTTCCTTTTATAGATCACGATTTGGTGTCAAGTTTGAGAATTCTTTGCTTAGCCCTAGATCTTGAAGATTTTGTCCTGTGTTTTTTTGTAAAGATTTTGTAGTTTTAATTTTTACTTTTAAGTCTATGGTACATTTTAAAATTATTTCCTTATTTAGATACAGTTCGTGCATCATAATATTCACCCTTTTTAAAGCACACAGTCCAGTGGCTTTTAATATATTCAGAAAGTTATGAGATCATTGCCGCTGGCAAATTCCACCCATTAGCAGTCACTGACCACTCTTCCCTCCCCCAGCCATCTTATGGGTGTGAAATGGCACCTTATTGTGGTTTTGATTTGCATTTTCCTCAAGGGTTATGATGTCCAGCGTCTTTTCATATGTGTATTGCCCATTTGAATGTCTTTTTTGGAGAAATGTCTATTCAGATCCTTTGCCATTATTAATTTTGTTTTTTTTTTTCCTCTGTAGTATTGAGTTAGGTGTTCTTTATAGAGTCTAGATTCAAGTCTCCTATCAGATTTATGTATTGCAAGTATTTTCATCTCACTCAGTGAGTCATCTCTTCATCATGTTCATTGAAGCACAAAAGTTTTAAATTTTCATGAAATCCAATTTAACTGTTTTTTGTTTTGTCTCTTACAAAGGCTTTGCCTGACCTGAGACCTCAAAGATTTACCCCAATATTTTCTTCTAAGAGTTTTAAGTTTTATCTCTTAAAGTAAGGTCCATGAGCTATTTTGAGTTATTTTTTGTGCATATTGTAAGAAGGGGGCCCAACTTATTCTTCTCCATGTGGATATCAGTTCTCCCAGCATCATTCGTTGAAAAGACATTTTTCTTTATGAATTGCTGTGGTACTTTTGTTGAAAATCAACTGACCATCAATGTGTGGATTTATTTTTGGATTCTTAATTGTATTCTATCCATCTATATAGTCATTTAAAAAGATATTTTATTTTTGGGGCGCCTGGGTGGCTCAATCGTTAAGCGTCTGCCTTCAGCTCAGGTCATGATCCCAGGGTCTTGGGATCCAGCCCTGCATCGGGCTCCCTGCTCCACAGGAAGCCTGCTTCTCCCTCTCCCACTCCCCCTGCTTGTGTTCCTTCTCTTGCTGTGTCTCTCTCTGTCAAATAAATGGATAAAATCTTTAAAAAAAATTTATTTTTAAGTAGTCTCTATACCCAGCGTGGGGCTCGAACTTTACAACCCCGAGATCAAGAGTTGCACACTCCACCAACTGAGCCAGCCAGACACCCCTCATTGTAGTTTTAAAGGATGGTTCTAATGTCCCCTCTTTCATTCTTGATTTTAGCAATTGAGTCTTTTATTTTCTTGGTCAGTCTAGGTTATGATTTGTCAATTTTGTTGATCTTTTCAAAGAACCAACTTTTGGCTTCATTGATTTTCTCCATCCTTTCCAACTCTCAATTCCCCCTGCAATCTATAATATTTCTTTTTTTTTTAAATTTTATTTATTTATTTGAGAGAGAGAGAGAGAGAGAAACAGCATGAGAGGGTAGAAGGTCAGAGGGAGAAGCAGGCTCCCCGCTGAGCCGGGAGCCCGATGTGGGACTCGATCCCAGGACTCCGGGATCATGACCTGAGCTGAAGGCAGTTGCTTAACCAACTGAGCCACACAGGCACCCTATAATATTTCTTTTCTTTTGCTTGCTTTGGGTTTAGTGTGCTTTTTCTTTTCCAGTGTCTTGTGGTGAAAATTAAGTTATTGATTGAGATCTTTCTTTTTTTTTTTTTTTACATTCACTGCTATAAAATATTCTCTAAGAGCTGCTTTGGTTGCATCCTGTAAGTTTCGATATGTTTTGTCTTATTTTAATTTATCTCAACGATTTCCTAATTTCCCTTGTGCTTTCTTCTTTGGACCATTGTTTATTTAAGAGTGCATTGTTTGAGTCCCACATATTTATGAATTTCCCAAATATCCTCTTTAAATGATTTATAATTTCATTCTACTGTGGTCAGAGAACATACGCTATGTGAATCAGTCTTTTAAAATAGATCGAGAAGTGTTTTATGGACTACCATATGGTCTGTACTAGAGATTGCTCTGTGTGCATTTGAGAAGACTATGTTCTGTTGGTGATGGAGTGTTCTATAGATGACTGCTAAGTCTTGGTTTATTGTACTGCTCAAGACTTCTGTGTCCTTGTTGCTGTTTTTCTACTTGTTCTAGCCATTATTGAAATTGGGGCATTGAAGTCTCCAGCTATTATTATTGAATTTTCTATTTCTCTTTCTAATTCTGTTTTTACTTCATGTATTTTTAAGCTATACGTTGTAACTTTTCAGAATCGACTTCATATTTATAATACATTATAGTTAGGCAAGTTTCTAGAAATGTTTCCCTTAATCTATTCCTTCATCTCCCTTTTTGTGCTGTTATTATTATGAAATTTACATCTATATTTTACAAAGCCAGCAGTACATTATTGTCCCTAAACATCAGTTATTTAGAAGTGCACTTGAGAAGAATTCTGTTGTTGGGTGGAGTTCATTAGATCCTGCCCTTGGGTCAATGTTGATTAAGTCTTGTTGGTTGAAGGTATTGTGGAGATTCTGTAATATCCTTGTTGATTTTCTGTCTAGTGTTTCTCTCAGTTGTTGAGAGAGAGGTGTTAGAGTCCCCAACCATAGTTGTGGATTTGTCTGTTTCTCCTTTCCGTTCCATCAGTTTTGGCTTTATATATTTTGCAGCTCTGTTGTTTGTTACAGACAGATTTGGGATTGCTATGTGTTCTGGGTCAACTGACTCTTTTATCATTATGTAATATCCTCCCTTTGGTTTTGGTCATTTTCTTTGTTCCAAGGTCTATTTTATCTAACATGAATATAGCCACTTATGCTTTCTTCTGACTGATATGTGCACGAGTGCATGATATATCTTTCTTTCTACCTCTCAGTGCATTCTAATGCTTATTTAATGTATCCATACATATCTGTAATTACTTGGAGGAATAGAGAGAAATGTGTATACTCCACCCTGTCCAGAACTGGAAGTACATATAGTTCACCTGTTTCTGTTTGCTCGGATGATCTGGGTTGGCTGTTTAAGGCATCGTGGCTATGTGTTGCACTTTCCTGATTTTAGCACAGTAATCCCATGTTACTAAGTCAACTTCTCTGTACATCGAGCATTGTAGTGGCTCTGTTTTCTTCATTTCCAGGGATCAGACTCTTGAAGTCCAAATCTTTTTAATTAAATATGCCCCCACCTTTTCTTATTTTGGTTGCATCCATCTCTCCTTTTCCTTTCCCTGTGGAGGCATTTGGTTTTGGAGAGTTGGGATGATGTGGGAGCTAGACGTTTCTGTCTGCTGCCACAAGCTCAGCATGAACAGAAACAAAAAACTGTCTGTCTCACGCTAAGATGTAGGACCGGTAACACGACCTACTTTGACGAGGTTGGACTCTTTCTCGTAGGTACCGAATGCCTCCTGTGAGCCAGGCTCTGGGTCGGGTGTTAGGATGACAGAGCTTGCCGGGCCAGAGACACTGACTTTGGAGCGTTCTCAGACTAGTGAGGGGCGGCCAGTAAGCAAATAGGTGATCGGCACTGTCATAAAGCTGAGCACACGTTGCTGTGAGGATGGAGAGGAGGGTCCCTCAAGGGCTCTGCTGTTGGAGGTGACACCCGGACTAAGTCCCCAAGGCTCAGGGGAAAACCTGAGGACTCAGCACAAGTAAACGCATAGCTGCAAGAGTGTGTAGGGCTTGCACCTAGGGGCTGGGATGAGATCCGTGACCTCGGAACTAGAAGCCAGGGCACATGGAGCCTTGTGGGGCATGGAACATATTTGGGACTTTATCCTGAGCACTGTCAGAGGGCATGGGGAGTCAAGCAGAGGAGTAACATGATCCGATTTGTGTTTTAACCCCTCTCCTCGGTGGCTGTGTGGAGAGGGGACAGGAGAGGGCTGAGAACACGGCAGGGAACCCCGTTAGAAGGCTGTGGAAGTCTAGGGCAGATGGGGTGGTGGCTGGGCTAGGGGCACATGGAAGGGTGCATGGTTTCAGGAAGTATCTGGGAGGAAGAATAGCAAGAATGTGTGGCTGAAATGTGTGAATCCTGGGGAGTGAGAGAGTGTTGTTAATATCAGAATGAGTTGCTTCACTTAAAAGTAACTCTTTTAACTCATTTTCCCCTAATAACAAAGAATATCATTAAGTTATTGGTGTCCATATGTCTATGTTCTGAATCTCAGGCTAACCAAGGATTGATTCTGCCCAGACTTCCCCCCAATCTTATAAGAACACATTTGAAGGTATCTCTTGATGAGTCATCCACTGTTTCAAACATGCTTATGTAAAACCTAAAAATGCATCAACTTGTATGATTTTGTAGCTATTGTTGTTCTTTGCTTTAGCTTGAAATGCTTTAATGATCCCCAAACATTGGTATTATTTGAATTTTGCGTATATTAGTCAAAGCTTGCAATTATTAGGGCTTCCGTTGTGTCCCATAAATATTCTTGGTTTCCAACTTGAGTTGGATATATGGGGAAGAGATGAAGATCAGCTAATGTGCCATTTCTGAAGGATTTTAGGTATTTTAGCTTGCCTCTGATGATGTGGGACATCTGAAGAACAAGGCTTTACCCAGTGATGATGAATTTTAACTGGGGAATAGTTATCTCATAAGAAGTCTCGTCATCTTTGCAAAGTATTAAACTAGTATTGGATGCTGGAGGGGAAAATTACATTTTTTGCGGAAATCCAGCCACTGCAAAAGTTTTATGGAGCTCTACAGACGTTTCCTGATGCCTGGAGATTTGTTTTCTTATTGCACATCTGAGTAATCTATTTATGAATGCTGTTACATAGTGGGAGGGCCTGCGGTGGATGGCAGTATCCCTTGGAGTAAAGGTTCCCAGGTTCCATTCCCAGCTCAGCACACTGACTCTGGACAAAGCCCCTAAAGTGTTCTCTGCTTCAGTCTCCTTAATGGCGAAGTGGAAAATAACACTGTCACTGAACTCATGAAGATGCAGGATTGGGGGCACATGGCTGGCTCAGTCAGTAGGGCATGCAACTCTTAATTTTGGGGTTGTGAGTTCGAGCCCCACACCGGGTGTAGAGATTACTGAAAAATAAAATCCTAAAAAAAAAAGAGATGCAGGACTGCTAATTAGGTCATGCCTTAAAACCACTTTGAGTTCTATTGAGAAATACCTTGTTCTCAAATAAAGTAGCCTGTGGTTTTTTAAGTATCAATATATTGTCAAAAAATGAATCACCGGGGGAGCAAAATATGTAGACCAAATAACAGGGGTTATTGACATCAGTAAACAGATGGAAAAGATGATGTTAAAGGGAAGAGGAAAGTATTACTCTGCCAAGAGAAGGGAGCCATTGAAATGCTGGTCTGATTTAGATAAGGTCCATGGCCCGGTGGCTTGAATGGCCTTTTCTCACTTGTTGGTAATGAATTGAATTTGGAGGGGTGTGATAAATGGAGGCAACCAGCATTAGTGAGTACCGGTGAATGGAGAAAAGCCTTTTTAGCTGAGCCAAAGTGATACTCTCCAAATCCTCCTAGTGCATTTCTGAGAGTGTTTAATTGTTAGAATGCTGCGCTGCTTCAGTCTACAGCTTTCTGACTTTACTCTTTTCAGAGATTTGACCTATAAGGCAGCCGATGGAAATGATTGCTCATCAGCATCTGAGCCAAATTATTCATTCCATAAAATGTTCTCCTGCCTCCTACCTCCAAGCACATGATTTGAAGGAAAGAAGCCCTAGGGCCGTATGTAATTGACATGTCTGGCTGAAGGATGATGCGGGCTTCTCATTGGCTGAGTAACTTCCCCCTTCAACCTGAGCCCCCCCGGGTGGGCTCCTGGCTGGCTCTTGAGCCCAGGATGAATGTAGGAAGCTGGACCCGTCCTTTGAATAGTGTAACAAACTTGTAGCCTGTGAATACCTCAAACATGGTACTCATCATGCTGTAATAAAATTGCCTTTTTAAAAATTTTGTTTCACCCGATGTGAGTTCTCTAAGGCCAGGAACTGTCTTTCACGTCTGTCTCCGCAGAGCCGTTGTCCGTAGTAGTCAGTTCATGTTTGTTGAATAAGCAAAATAACTTTCAAACATCATCAACTCCAGTCTTCCAAAAGCTAAATGCGGTTTTGTCTTTAACTGGGTGGTACGATAGCCAGCTTCCCAAGGAACCTGAATGTTCTCTAAAGCATTCTCAAACTTTACTGTGCACGAATCACTTAGGGATCTTGTTAAAATGCATATTCTGATTCAGTAGGTTTGGGGTGGGCCTATCATTCTGCCTTTTTAACAAGCTCCCTGGTGATACTGATGCTATTGGTCTGTATAGCAAGGATTTAGACCCTGGTCTCTGTCTCATCTCCAAAATTTAGTCCATCATCAAGCCTTGTTGACCCTACCCCTTCTGTCCCAACTCTGACCATTCATCTCTATTCCTGTTGCCACCACTTTAGCGGAACCCTTCCTCATTTTTTTGGGGGGACTATGGCAATAGCTTTCATCTAGCCTCCCCAGTTCTGTCGCCTCCACTCCATTCTCTATACACACCATAACCAGTATGATGCTTCTCAAATACACTTCTGATGGTGCTCATCCTTGCAGCCTTCTGTGTAGGATAAAGCAACAACCCCATCTGTTGCTAGATTTGTCTTTATATTAGGTAGGAGGAGAGTCAGGGGCAAAACAATGTGAGGCTTGAGGAGCCAAGGGCTTAGAGTGGTGGTGGACCAGTCTTAGGGGCCAACTCATGCAGACAGGGCTGCCTACAGATGCTGTTCTTTCCTTGCATCCATTCATCCATCCATCCATCCACACATCCACCTGCCCATCCACCCACCCACCCATCCATCCACCCACCCAGCCATCCATCCACCCACCCATCCATTTAGCCCTCCATCCATATCCGTCCATCCATCTGTTCATCCAGTCTCTTAACTAGCTGGTCAGGGCACCCGACCTGCTAAGACTGTTGCCTCTTGGACCAGACAGTCAGATAAGCTTCTTCACGTCATTTATGGTAAAACCACAATAACTTGATATCCATTGTTTCAGATTCTCTGGCAATGAGACACCTCAATGTTTTCTAGTCAAAATATTTGCTGTTCTGGGCCCAGTCAGTCCAAAATCCCCTGCTCACATTCTTTTTTTTTTTTTTTCATTTGAATTACTGAGGATTTTATTGTACCCTGGATAGCAATTTGTTACAAATCCCATACCTAAAAGATTATCTGCAATTTCCTTTTCCTCTCCGATTTCTCTTGCCTTGCTTTCAGCCAGGGTTTGGTAGATGGTTAGTGTGTGCACATTCTCAGTGACGTGTAAGCCTTCTGATACTGAAGCCTTCCCTGTGGGGGTGGGGGGGGCAGGTGTAGGCTTTATCTGGTCCTGTCACAGCGCCTAGGGTGGCTGTGGCTACCGCATAGTGTCACACTTCCAGGATTCGGCATTTGATTTTGCCTTAACAAAGGAGCCCACCTGTGCTTGCTGAGACCTACTATATCTGGGATGGCCAGACTTGAGGTGGAGAGATAAGGGAGATGAGGAAGGCATCCGATGTTTTGGGGGGATGAATGCAGGGGTGGGGGTAGGGATCTATCTCAGGAATTCTTAGCTCCTTGCCACTTTCCGGTCTTCAGCCAGAGATGCCCTCCACCCCCCACCCCCACCTCTGGAGCTTGGCTGCATTCAGGGGAGAACACGGAGCCATGTTGACATTTGGTAGAACTTGTTTTCTTCCCCCCTTTAATTGAGCATCTCATCGCAGGGGTTGTTCTTTGTTCCTCTTTCCAGGGTTTTCTGTATGCTGACTAATGCACACAGCTGGCTTTCTCTAGGGAGAAGTACGGGGAAGATCAATCCAAGGAGATCTTAGAGGGTCAATCAGGTTTTCAAATGTGTTCGGGCAGCTTCTGTTTTGTTCAGTGAGATGAAGTGCTTCTGAGGACAGAAATTTGCCCATGAAGTGCCTCCGGGATGGCAGCGGGGCAATCACGCCCACCCGGGACCATGTCTGGTTCTGCTTAGATTTCAAATGACTGTTGAAAACTCAAGAGCGAGGGGGAAGTGAAGTGCCTTTGACTTGAAGGAATTTGCTAATGGAAGATCAAAGTTGTAAAAACTGTACCTTCCCGTGCATTATGGGAGGGCTGGGGAGAGGATGGTGGGAGGGGGGAAGCCTCACAAAATCCCCCTTTTCAGTCATTTCACATTTTCTCGAGTTTTTCAGCTCCTATAGGGCTTAAGAAATAACTAACCTGAAACCTGGATTGTATTTCAGGAAGAACTTCAGAGGGTGTGGCTTAGGCTTTTAGAGCTCAAGGCTGGGGATCTCCCGGTTCTTAGAAGTCCCGCTGTGAAAAAGTTTATCATGGAAATTGACACCATTAGAATAGAGAGTTTGTAGGACCCTAGTGTAGCAAATGGGAAAACCACATCTTGTCCCTTTCTCCTCGATTATGACGTTAACTGTGGTCATGTCTGGAGGGTGGAGTGAATATTCTAGCCACTGGCGTGAAGACATTGGCCTGCCTTTACATCGTGACCGGCTGTCTTAGGTCCCGCAGGGGTCTAGTCGGCTAGCTGTGAACTCTGGGGGATTGGCCAGAGGCATCCCCTCCCTGTTCTGCACATTTGGAGGACTCCCTGCCACTGCCAAGCAGGGAAAAGCAAGTTATTTCCACGATCCCTTAAAGAAGACGTAACTAGGAAGATAATTTTGTAAAGCATCACCCAAAATGGTCCACCATCCCGTATGAATTATCCCTTCATTATATCCTTTTCTAGACAGTTCTTGACATTGGTCCCCTCTGTCAGCATAAAAGTTAAGGACTGACTGCATAAAGAAGCTGCGTGGACTTAGGGTCAATCTGAAGGTGTGATAGGACCAGTTAGCAACGCTTTCTTGCCTTCAGCATGTCGTTTGTTCTGAGGCACCTTGTCATGTGCATCCAGAAGGGGGACCATGAAAGTTAGCGTGAGTGTTTGGCTGGCTGTCAGCAAGAGGGGGGGAGGCTCTTTTCAGAGCCAACAGGGCAGCCAAAGAGGCTTCCTTCACTGAAGACCACCCAATGAGAGAGACCATGTCTTACCTGACCAGATTCCAAGGAGGCGGCAGATGGGCTTCAACTGAGCTGTACTTCTGAAGGCTTTCTTCAGGGAGTGGGGCGGGGGGGGGGGGGGGGGAATGCCTCCTATCTGGAAGATCATGGCTGTTTGTGGCCTGTTTTAAAAAAAATCACTGGCTCTCAGCACCAGGTGTCCTAGCCTCTCAGGCTCTGCGCCACCATTGTGCCTCGGCTGAGTCGAGTTGCCCGGGCTGTTGATGTATCTGTCATCTGGCTCTTCCCGAACGGACCGCCTTCACAATCTTCGGAGCTCCCGATGATTTCAAAGGGAGAGTGGCATGTAAATTACTACCACCTGAAGCCCCTCTGTTAAAATGAACCTGCTCCCGGGCAGAGCTGGGGTGGCTTTGGGACTCTATGCTGTTAAGGTCTGTGAGCAGACAGGTACAGTAGCAAATGTTGCGGACTTTGAGTCCTGATGAAGCGGTTCTAATCCTAACTCTGCCGTTTGCTAGCAAGGCAGCTTTGGGCAATTTAGTTCACCTGTTTGATCTTCAGTTTGCTTCTCTCTAAGATGAGGAAGGGACAGTGGCTGCCTTCTCTACTTCTTGGGCTTGTGTTGAGGCATCGGAGGAGGTCACGGGCGTAAAAGAGCTTTGTACATAGTAAAGGCCTTCCCCATTTGCTTGTGACTAGGCAGGCCCAGGATTCTGCTAAAACTTTTCCTACCTTAATGCGGAAAGAAATATTCTCTCTTACAGGGACATGTGGCTCCATTTCATCAATGAGGGCTCAAATAAGAGGTGTGTGCTTTTAGAAAAGTCACCTTGGGAGGACCTGGCATTTCCAACTATGTAGAGGTGGCTTTAAGGTTTTGGGAACGCCCTTCTTGAGAATGGCCTTCAGAACCGGTCTTTTTAGGCACAGAGGAAACCTCTCCCAATAGGGCCACTCGCTGGATATGCTTGGACCTTGCCACCATTTCTAATAGTTACGTATGGTATTCAAACCCCAGCATGTCAGATTTCCAGTGCCCCTTAGAAACATTCTGGTCCAGTAGTTTTCAAACTACATTACCTCCGGATTCCAACTATTTGGAGAAGGGACATGAAGGTTGGGGGATCTCCAAAACATCATCAGTCTTTGATGCTAGGATGCCGTTAGTTGTAGTTGGCATCAATTTATTACCGGCACTTCGGGAAGATTAAAAGAATGGACACCATCCTTCTAAGACCCATCCTATTTTAAATGTGAACTATGACTAAATACAATGCAGCTGAAAACGAAGGAGATATAATGGTTTCTGCTAAACAGTGGAAGTTTACACCATTGGAAAGACATTGTTTCTTTGCTTCCTCTGTGGGGCTCACAGATACAGTTCATGTAATCTCATTTCATCATGATTCACAGATTTTTGCTCCTGCACAGTTTGAAAATTGACCTCATCCAGTCTGCTGCTTCTGCGGAGGTCCAGAGAGGTGAAGGTCATATAGTTAGTTCCTGGCAGGGCTGGGGCTAGAACTTGGGCCTCTGGAGTGCTAAGCAAATTCTCTTCACCGTGTCCTCGTGCCTCTTGTCCACAGCTGTGTTTCATCTTGCTGGGACATCGTCTCACAATGGAAGCAGCTCGACTGCGTGAGGGGGATTGAATCACCAGGATCCCAGAAACATCAGGTCACTAGGCGATTTCACCTGCAAGTTGTTGCCATAGCCCAAGCCCTGAGGACTGCCTTCTACTGAGCCTCGGTGTTTGTGGTAACAGAGATGGCTGAGGGTCACCAGTGGGCTCACGGCCAATGGCAGTGTTTTCTGCATTACCAGCGGGAGCCCCAGGCCAGGGAGGAGCTGAGGCTGGCCCCAAAGGGCAAGGCTGACAACGGTCCAATGGCTAATGTGAGGATTAGCTGTAGCTTTGAGTAATCTGTCTCCAGTTCAGGCTGGTTACAGGAGAGCCTCAAGGACTCATTGCACTTGGCTGCTTCTCGGTCTGCTGCAATTTTCCCTTTTCAAGTACATCTTTTTTTCAAAAAATTGGATGAGACGTTATTTTTCGAAAGCTGATCATTTTTTTTAAGCTGGCATAGAAATGTTTATAAATGTTAACACTTTAAAAAAATATAATGGGAAGGAAGAACCCCCCTCCCCACTAGTGTGGTCCCTTCCGTGAGTGCGTTGGTGCTAGGCTAGCTCTGTGTTCGGGAGAGCAGGCCTGACTCCGCAGGCCCTTCGGTTGTCCGTCGAGGTGCAGAGGACAACGATTCGGTCCCTCCAAGAAACTGAACCTTCCTCTCAGTCCTGGCCCCGGGCCAGGGCCAGTGTTGGTGAGTTGGCTGCCTGGAAAATGCCACTCCTGGGAGTTTCCCTTTTGGGGCTGAGTAGGAAGTTTCCATCTAGAGAACTCTACGATGTTAATTTCACTTAGTTTAAGGGGGAAAAAAGCCAAGCACCCGATTCGTAAGTAAACTACTCTGCAAATATTAGCCACCCTCAATAACATTTGGTGGTTCGGCTGAAATTTTACAGAGTGTGATTTCCCTCAGTTCTGAACAGAGACTGGCTTCAGAGCCAGAAGCCTGTTACAGGATGTGGTGCTTGTCAGATGAGGGCCCAGCTTCGCCTTGCTCGGGTAGGTTTATCAGGCTGGTAATTGTGGATTCCGTAAGTCCCTGGTCAACTGAAGCATTCGTATGTGGGTTGTTAAAGTGCTGAGATCATCCAGAAAGCACACTGTCAGGGATGTGATGTTAGCAACGTCATGGCACCTTAATCATCGTTTTTTCCCTTTGGGAGAGCAGAATGGGGGTAAACTTAAAGGTCTGTTTTTACTATTGAAGCAAAAAATTCACATTCTATTCCAGAGAAGATGGTTAGTTAGTGGGCTGTATTGAATTCAACTGAGATGGTTCCATGACGACTTAAGCCAAAGTTTAAAAGGGTGGGCAGGGGCACCTGGGTGGCTCAGTCGGTTAAGCGTCTGCCTTCGGCTCAGGTCGTGATCCTGGGTCCCAGGATCGAGCCCCACATTGGGCTCCCCGCTCAGCGGGGAATCTGCTTCTCCCTCTCCTTCTGTTGTTTCCCCTGCTTGTGCTCTCTCTCTGTCTGTCAAATAAATAAATAAAATCTTTTAAAAAAGTAAATAAAAAGGTGGGTAAAAGGACAGCATTTCAGAGCAAGCAGTACGGAGCCTGAGGGAGGGGTAGAGGCAGAAAGAGGAGATGGTTAATCAGCCACCATTTGCCAGGATGACATACAATCATGTTTGACTTGGTGGAACAGGCTTTTTATGCCTAACATGTTCCTCGGTCCCAAAGCAGGGGCTCCTGGGGTGGTTTTAATTGCTGTATCTTCAGATCCTCGTGCAGGGCCTGGCATAGGGTTGGGGCTCATGCACTGACTAAGAATGGAGGACTGAGCTTTGGAGGATGTCCCCAAAGGTTGGTGGGGACTAGCAGTTCACCAGGAAAGGCCAGACACAGAGGCCAGAGGAAAAGCCATGGGTTAAGAGTTTCCATAGTGGGCCAAGGGAAGGGACAGTGCTCATCAAATGGAGGAGCACAAAGATGAACGTTTGGATTCGGCAAGAAGGTTCCAAGAGAAATGTGAGCGCAATTTTAGAGGGTCACATTCTGAGCCACAAACCACGGGTGACCCTGACCCCTTTGTTGGTTGTAAAATAAACACCTTTCCAGCACCATGCACGGCGGGGTGCCACAGCCTGCGTCTATTAAAGTGCGCATTTTATTGAGTTGAATTGAGTGGTCTGGGGTTAACTGAGAGGGAGAGGGAGGGGATAGCTCAGGTGCCACCAGAAAGCCTAACCTGGGCCTAACCTGGGGACAGGGGCGCGCCAATGCAGGCTGTCTAGATGTAGAAGCCGCCACTCTTAGATCAGGGGGGCCCACAGACTTCACTGAATCCTGTCCCCTCAATGAACCCATGAGGAAACGGAGGTTCCGTGAGGGGAAGTGACTTGTCCCAGGTCACCCACCGGGTGAGTCGCAGAATCAACACCGAAGGGGAGGCCCCCTGATTCTTTTTTTGAGAGAGAGAGAGAGAAAGAGAGAGGGAGAGGGCATGAACAGAGGGGAGAGGGGCAGAGGGAGAGGGAGAGGAAGAATCTCAAGCAGGGGCTTGATTTCATGACCCTGAGATTATGAGCTGAGCCGAAATCAAGTCGGCCACTTAAAGAGTCCCCCCACCCTCCATTCTTAATCTAGAGTTTGTCCCCCCTTACATGTCATGGTGACTTTGCAATGGAGATCACTCAGAGGAAGGTCAGGAGAGAGAATTAAGTGACTTGGCCACAGTCATACTAGTGAGGGGCAGAAGCCAGGCTCTGTGTCATTTATAGCCTGTGGACGTAACTACAGGAGTGTGTGAAAGAGGATTTGGTTGTGGGAGGAGGGATGCTCAGGAAAGGCTACCCTCCGGAGGTTGCATTTGAGCTGAAATCCCAGAGAATAATGGGAAGGAACTAGCCACGGACAAGCTGGATGTAGCTGGACATAGTTCACGCTGACAGAATCACAATTGCGAAGATCCTGAGGTTGACTCGCTCCGAGGAATGTTGACGAGCTCTTTGCATAAGTCCTTTTCAGAGGTAATTCTTTGACAGACCCACTGGACGGGTGTTCCTTTGCTGACATATCTAACTCAAGAGTTTGCACTAGAGGCTCATGAAATGAAATCCCCTGAAAACTTGTCTGTTGACCTGCTGGATTTTTGGTAAGAGCAGGATGGATCACTGGTGTCTAATAGGGGGCCAGGAGTAGTGGGAAGGAAATTAGTTAGGAATGGCCTTTTAAGTGCCTGCAGGACCAGGTTCCTGGGAAAATCCTGGCAAATATTTCCCCTCTGAGACTTTTCATACATGTCATGCTACGGGATTCCTAGAAGTATTTTTTTCCTGTGTCCGTCAGAGGCTTGTATTTACAGAGGCACATGGATCAAAGGCGAGGAACCACTGCTGCTGGAAACCTAAAACCATCCCTGTGTGGGCTCGGCCCCGGAACAAAGCAACGCACGGCCAGGATTTTCCTTCCTGCTCTGGAATCGACTGGCCTTGGACTCTGCAAGTTGTACTTTTCCACTTTATCTGTGCTACGCAGAAAATGCCCATCCTTCTCCTTTCTGACACGATTGTACTCTCATTGGCAGAGTTTATGAAGGCATTCACAAAATCCAAATTCTCCATGGTATGGATCATCAGGGTTGCCGATGGAGACAAGATAACGGAACCCAGATCTTGGCTTCTTATTTTCCCCCTCCTTTTTTTCATGGTGATGCTTTTCAAGGTCACGTTCTTTGATATTCAGTGTTGGCCACACAAAACTGGTGACCAAGAATTGGTTCTGAGATCAGTGGCCCCAGCCACAAAGCAGAAAGTGTTTTACTAAAATGGGATCCTTAGATTTGTTTGGATCTGTAGCTTATTTCTGCCTGAAATTCCAAGAAGTGCTGGTGACAGTCAAGATTCATAGCAGTCCGTTACCACAAGAGTTAGAAGAGAAGAACATTCTCCTATCCTAAGGCATAGGTCCCAATTTGAAGGCTTTCAGGATCCTGGGAGGACAAATGGAGTGAATGTGTGATATTGGGAACTCACGATCACATCATCATCTTCTCTCCCCTGAAGAATGGCGTTTGGGTGGGAATGGCTGGCAGTTCCCGATGTCCTCATTTACTACCAGCTCTCTAGCTATTCAAGGGATGACCATTCTTGGTGGTGGTGAAGTTAGGTTGCATGAACTCCTACCTCCCTAAGGATCTTACTCCATGCCAGAGGTGGTCACAAGAAATTGTTGCCGCTGCTGCAATGCTCCGTAGGCCAGGACTAAACCACAAGATGAAGTAATGTACATTTTTGCCTTTGAAAAGTGCGTGGCGGGAAACCAGGATATGAACTACTGCTGAGTGAAATATAATGCCCTAGAGAAAAAGGGAAGATACTGTAAATTTCACATCATTGCAAAACTGACCATCTGGGTCATAGATTAAACCACAGCTCTCAATTTGTTATGGCTTGAGGAATGACTTCACAATGCGCGCTCCTTCCCCCGACCTTCCTCAGCCTCAGGAAAGCATTCTCTTTTCATAAATGTTGTTAGCAAAAAACAATTTGCCTAAAGTTCAGTTGTGTTAAAAAAAAAAAAAAGTTCAAATCAATGATTCTTAGTAAAGTCGCCGTGTTTGCTTATGTCTTTGCATTTGGCCTTACTCTACGGTCTTGTATTGCGAATTCCACTTTAGCGGTGGGAAATACACCAGTGTGTAGCCACTGGGCCATGAGAGAAAGCAGATCAAGGCAGGGCAGACAGTCGAAAAACCTCTCTGCCTGGATTTGGAAAACAAGAGCCTGTACAACTTACTTTGGAAAACCCTTAGGCATCAAAATCCTGGCATTTCCATGTTTTGAGACCACTCAGTAGTAGCCCTGTTTTGATAATCGTTTAAAAGTATTTTACTTAATTAGAGCAGAATTTGCTCAGGCAGAAAATCACATTTATATGTTAACCTGGCTTTAACACCTCATGGTGACTCGTTGTCTCTAATCAGAAAAGACAGCCTGATGACTGGCTCTGTGATGGTTGGGGTCCAAAGCACTGCAGGCTTTGCAAGGGCTTAATCCCAAACCTGGGATTCTGGTGGGGTTCTTTTGTGGGCCTGGCTTGGAACCATTTCCATGATTTCTAATTTAGGAAAGCAGGGGCCCAAACAGACCCATGTAGAGCTCAGCTGCTTTGATAGGCCTCTCAAGACCTCTCCTAAATTCTCCTTTAAAAAAACCATTTTTTTGGATGCATAATTACCATGCCATATAATTCACCCATTTAAAGGGTACAATTCGATAGTTTCTGGTGTATTCACAAAGTTGTGCCTCCAAAACCACAGTTTTAGAATTTATTTTAAAACTGAAGCATAGTCGATACACAGTGTTTCATTAGTTTCAGGTGTTGGGGACAGTGATTTGACAAGTCTCTTGTTTTCTTGTTTTAGAATATTTTTATTCCTCCCCAGAGAAACCCCACCATCCTCATCCTTCACCTCCAATCTTCCCTTCCTCCCAGACTTGGCAACCACTCATCGATCTGCTTTCTGTCTTGACAGATTTGCGTATTATGGACATTTCACGTAAATGGAATAATACAATATGTGGTCCTTTGTGACGAGTTTCTTGGTTCATCTCTGTTGTAGCATCAGTCAGTACTTTATTTCATTTTATTGCTGAATAATACTCCATTGTATGGATGCACACCTATTATCTCTTCATCAGTCGATGGACAGTTGGATTGTTCCTGCTTTTTGACTGTTGTGAATAACGGTGCTATGAACGTTTGTGGACAACTCTGTGTGGACATGTGCCTTCATTTCTCTTGGGTATCTACCTTGAAATGGAATTGCTAGGTCATATGGTAACTTTGTGTTTAATCAGTTGCAGGATTGCCAGGCTGTTTTCCAAAGCGGCTGCACCATTTTGTATTTCTACCAGCAATGCATGTGGGTTCCAGTTTCTCGACATCCTTGCCAACACTTGTTATTACTGGTCTTTTTCATCATAGCCGTTCTAGTGGGTCTGAAGTGGTATGCCACAGTCGTTTGGGCTTGCATTTCCTAATGACTAACTATATTTGTCATCTTTTCACCTGCTTATTGGCCATTTTGTATTTTCCTTAGAGAAGTGTCTATTCAGAATCTTTGTTCATTTTTAATCGGATTATTTGACTTTATAGTAGTGAGTCGTAATAGTTCTTTATAAATTCTAGTTACGGATTTCTTATCAGTTGTAGAATCCGCAAAATGTTTTTCCCATTCTGTGAGTTGTCTCTTCACTTTCTTGATGGTATTCTTTGAAGTGCAAAAAATTTTAATTTTGATGATGTCTGGTTTATCTATTTTTCCTTTTGTTGTTTGTGGTTTTTGTGTCATATCCAAGAAGCCATTGCCTATCCAAGGCCACAGAGATTTACAGCTATGTTTTCCTCTAAGAGTTTTATCATTTTAACTCTTCCATTTACGTCTTTGATCCATTTTGAGTTAATTTTTTATGTGGTGTGAGGTAGGAGTCCAAGTTCATTCTTTTGTATGTGGCAATTGACGTGACCCCGAACCATCTCCTGGCGAGGCTATTGTTGGCAGTTCCCAATGCCACCCTGCAGCAGCCTCACTCTAGGGACTTCCAGCAGAGGAGATGTGGAGTCGAGTTGAGCTCGCTTTGGTGGAGGCAGCACAATAACCACTCTCCAAATCTTTACCTGCAATGACCTCTTCACCTCAACAGTGTTAACTGGGATCAAGTTATAGAAACTTACAGAATTCCTTAGCCAGAGTATTTCACTGTTGCAGAGGTAGGTGGTGGAGAGTTAATGGGTCACATTATGGGTAAAGTGGAAGACTCAGTGTCTAGTGAAGAATGGTATGTCACAGCTTTGCCTGTTGCCCCAGAATTTTGATGTCTTGCTTTAGCTGCTAAACTTGGAGTTATTACAGGAGATTTCAGAAAGTGACAAGACAAGGCTGTCTCCATTCAGCTCTTCTTTAGTAATTTACTGGAAATCCTAGACAGCACAGTAAAGCATGAAAAAGAAAAAGATATGAGAATTAAGAAGAAAAAGCCTGCCATTTTGCACAAGTATGATTACACAGATAGAAAGTCCACAAGAATCTTCAAATAAATGTTTAGAATTCATAAAAGTTAAGCAAAATTGTTGGATATAAAGTTAGTATAAAAATCAATTCCATTTCTACATATAAACAATAAAATTTGAAAAAGATGCCATTTGGCATGGCATCAGAAAACATTAAATGCTTATGAAAAGTAAAAAAAAAAACTGTGCAAGACCTCACTGAAGTTTGTAAAATTTTATGGAGAAACATTAAGATGACCTACCAACGAGAGACTGCATATGTGGATTCGAGAACTTGATATGATAAAGCTGGTACTTCTCTCCTTATCGATCCACAGATCTAGTGTAATTGCAAGCAAAATCCCATTTGTTTTTGTGGGATTTGTTAAGCTGATTTTTTAAACTTACAGAGGAATGGAAAGAGCCAAAAAAAGACAAGATATTCTTGAACAACAGTAAACTGGGTGAACTTGCCCTTTCAGATGTCAAGCTGTAATAAAAAAGGCTGTGTCGTAATGCTGGAGTAGTTGTCTAGAGCAGGGGAACAGAATTTGAGAAGTAGATACAGGAACACGTGGATTTTGACAGTCCCTAGAGGGGGAATGGCACATCAGTGGCGAATGGATAGATTCTTCAGTAAAGGTAGTAAGACAATTGGATATCCATATGGGGAAAAAAAGAAGTTTCCCAGATTACTACCTTATCATACAAGAAAATCACTTCTAAATTTATTAAAAACCTAGAGGTGAAAAGCAAATCTGAAAAGCCCTTTGAAAATACTATAGGAGAGTGTCTCCATGACCTCAAGGTAGAAAAACATTTATTCAACAAGCCATTTAGAAAGTGCTAACTGTAAAGGAAAGTTTTTTTTTCTTTCAAGATTTTATTTAAATTCAAGTTAGTTCACATATAGTGTAGTATTAGTTTCAGGGTGTAAAGGAAAGGTTTTATGTTCAACTTCACTGAAGGGAGGTAACTTTGTTCATCAACAGATACCATAAGGATGATAAGACAAGTCACGAATTGGATGAAGATATTTGCAAAAACATCACACAGTGATGAATATCCAGAATATACAGAGAACAACATTGGAGGGGGGGGCAAAAGAAAAAGAAAAAACATGTGAAGGATGGCTAAATCCTGTGCAAAAGTAGAAAACGAAATGGTCAATAAACAAAAAAATTATTCGGCCTCATTAGTAATCAGAAATACAAATGAAAACCACACTGAGCACTGGGTGTTATACGAAACTGATAAAGTATTGAATACAACATCTGAAACTAATGATATACTATAAGTTGGCTAATTGAATTTAAATTAAAAAAAATCACACTGAGATACCATTTTACCATACAATTAGCAAAAATAAAAATGTCTGATACTCCCAGACTCAGTACTGTGGGAATGGTCTTACTCGGTTTGGTGGGAGTGTAAGGTGGTAGAAGGGCGTTGGAAAACATTATCTAATAAAATTCAAAATATGCAAATCCCTATGACCCAGCAATGGCGCTTCTAACTAGAGACCTTAGACAGTGCCCCATGAGATGTCCAATGAGACAATTCATAGCAGCACCGTTTGTAATAGTAAAAACTGGAAATGTTTATCAACAGGACGGTGGACAACTTGTGGCATATTCATACAATGGAATGCTAGACAACAGTGAAATGAGCAAGCTTCAGATCACACTGAGGCTGACTTGTACAATATCGGCTGAGAGAGGAAAATCAAAAATATATAAAGTATGATTCCATTTCCATATCTGGTTCATAAACAGGGGAAACTCACCTGTAATAGATGGTACAGCTGTAGCAAGAGTCAAGGACGTAATGATCACAGGAGTTAGGATGAGGCCACCCTTGGGTGTGCAAGGGATGTGACTTACTGGTGGGCTCCGGGGACTTCAGGGCTATGACCAGTGTCCTGTAGCTACACTGGAACCATGGCCACATGAGGCACTTGTTTTATAATCTTTAGTTTGTATCTGTGGGTAAAATGAGCATGTCAATTGCTATGACAGAAAATGCACAGTAATGTTTTTAAGCCAAGAAGTGGAATTGTGGTTAAAAATACTTTTCTTGAGTTTATCTTTTAAGAAAATACATATTATAGGTTTTGAGACATCAGCATGCAAACAGAAGGTCATCTTTTGGTACTGCAAAATAATTGTCATAAATCCTATGTAATAAAAATTGGAATGATAAAAAAGGCTGTTGTTTTCCCACTGGATTGTTTTCCACTGGCTTAGCGCCCTTGTTAAAAATTAATTGATCAGGGGTTCCCCGGGTGGTTCAGTCGGTTAAGCCTCTGACTTCAGCTCAGGTCATGATCTTTGGGCCTTGGGATCAAGCCCTGTGTTGGCTCCGCGCTCAGTGGGGAGTTTGCTTGTCCCTCACCCTCTGCCCCTCCCCTGGCTTGTGCCCTCTCTCTCTCTGTCTCTCTCTCAAATAAATAAATAAAATCTTTAAAAAAGTCAATTGATCATAGGGGCACCTGGGTGGCTCAGCTGGTTGAGTAGCTGAGCTCAGGTCATGATCTTGGGGTTGTGAGATTGAGCCCGGAGTCTGCTCAAGATTCTCTCTCCCTGTCCCTCTCCTTCTCCCTGCCCCTCTGCCCCTGCTTGTGTGCTCTCTCTCTCTCTCTAAAATAAATAAATAAAATTTTTTAAATAAATCAACTGGTCATAAATATGAGGGTTTATTTCTGAACTCTCAGTTCTGTTGCATTGATTTGTATGTCCATTCTTTTTTTAAGATTTATTTATTTTGAGAGAGAGAGAGAGAGAGAGAGAGAGAGAGAGAGAGAGAGAATGAGTAGGAGGGGCAGAGGGAGAGGGAGTAAAAATCGCAAGAAAGACTCTGTGCTGAACACAGAGCCTGACACAGAGCGCGATCTCATGACTCTTAGATGGCAACCTGAGCTGAAACCAAGAGTCGGATGCTTAATTGACTCTGCCATCCAGGTGCCACTCTATGTCCATTCTTATGCCAGTGTCACACTGTTTGGGTTAATGTTTTGAAATAGGGAAATATGAGTCCTTCAATTTTGTTCTTCTTTTTCATGACTGTTTTGAAAATTCTGAGTCTCTTCTATTTCTGTGTGAATTTTAGGATCAGCTTGTCTATTTATGCAGAGAAATCTGGGATTTTAATAGATATTGCATTGAATCTGTTGATCAATTTGGAGAGTACTGCCATCCTAACCATATCAAGTCTTCTGATTCATGAACGTGAACATGGGATGTCTTCTCATTTATTTTGGTCCCATAATTTCTTTCTGCATTGTATTTTAATTTTCAGAGTATATATTTTGTGCTTCTTTTATTAAATTTATTCCTATGTGCTTTATTTTTAGTGATGCTGTTATAAGTGGAATGGTCTTCTTAATTTCATTTTCAGTGTGTTCATTGCTACTGTATAGAAACATGATTTATTTTTACATATTGATCTTGTATCCTGCAACGTACCCCAATTTTTTGTTTATCCTAATAGACTTTTAGTGTATTCCATAGGATTTTCTAGGTACAAGATGGTGTTATCTGCAAATAGAGATAGTTTTACTTCTTCCTTTTGAATCAGGATGTCCTTTATTTCACTGCCTTGCCTAACTGTTCTGCCTAAAACTTCCAGTACAATGTTGAATAAAAGTGGATTGAATAGCTGAAGATTTTTCCTGGGTGCTTACTCTTTATGGGGTGGAGGAAGTTCTTTTTTTTTTTTTCTTTTTTTCTTTTTTAACCCATTGATCACCAGGGTGGATTTAGGAAGTCCTGCTACTTTGGAAGTTGCAGCTTTCTTTCTTAAAGCCTGTTCCAGGGGCGCCTGGGTGGCTCAGTCGTTAAGCGTCTGCCTTTGGCTCAGGTCATGGTCGCAGGGTCCTGGGATCGAGCCCCGCATCGGGCTCCCTGCTCCGCGGGAGGCCTGCTTCTCCCTCTCCCACTCCCCCTGCTTGTGTCCCCTCTCTCGCTGTGTCTCTCTCTCTGTCAGATAAATAAATAAAATCTGTAAAAAAAATAAAGCCTGTTCCATTTTATCCCTCTGAGGGATTCATGATTTTGGAAAGACTGCAAACTTTCCAGTTAGAGGAGGACTGTCCTTGTGCTTCAGGCTGCAAATAATAAGCCTCCATGTTAGATAGCAAAATCAGCACTTCAGATCCTCCAAATCCTATGGACCAGACTTCTTAAATTATTAGGCCACAGGTGACTAATAAATTTCATCTCCTATGCCAGTTGTTATGTTTTGGTATTAGCTTCCTGAAGCACTATGTTGAGAAGGAATCTAAGGCTTTGTACACTCTCAATGTTGTCATTAATTAGCGATGTCTGCCACTGGTCTGGTTGTAGGGAAGTGTGCAAATAGATACCATCCCTGGAGTAGGCTCTGCCTGTGCCTCTGTCAGTTCCAGTGTCTCTTTTTCAGGCTTTGCTCTCCTTGCTCCTTCTGCAGAATTTGGTCTCATAGCCCCATACTCCTTTCTACAACCTTCTCTTCCTTAGGTCTCTGTTACAAAGCAGTATTCCAGGACTCCTGTAAACTTTTTGGCCTTCCCTCCCCTGACTCTTTCCCTCAACACGTCCCTCCAGCTTTCTAAACTGAGCCTTTGATTCTGTGTACTCCCTGCTAGGGATATTTTGCCTCTCTTCCACATTTCCGCTTGCTGAAAATTTCGCTGTCTTCTAGGCCCATCTCCCATCTCTTCTCCTGGTTTCCCCCATCCTTGAGAGATTGTTCTGCCCTTACACCATCAAAGCATAGGGTGTTTGGGTACCATGCCTAGGACTGTTTTCCTCTCTGGACTTCCCTGTGTTCCTGTCCTGAACTGAGAAGTAAAATTTCTTAAGGTCAGGCAGGGACTCCCCGTGCTTAGCATTTGATCCTTTTCCTTTACTATGGTTGATGCTCAATACACATTTGGTTCTCTCAGTTCTTTTCTTGCCATCCTTTGGAATAATTATTTTTAAGATTCCATTTTATTTCTATGAGAGGCTCATTGGTTATACTCTTTATTTTGTGTTTTTCCTTAGTGTTTACTCCAGAGTGCATAATTTATAACTATATTAGTTATGTGTTGCTGCATAACAACATTAACCACAAATGTGGTAACTAAAACAACAAATACTTATCTCACAGTTTATGTGAGTTAGAAATTTAGGCATGACTTAGCTGACTCTTCTGGTCTCTCACAAGATTACAATCAAGCTGAGGCTAATCAATAGTATTTCTCTGCACCAATAACTGATCTGAAAGTAGCTTGACTTACAGCAATAAATTTTCTAATTTTCTAAGGTTATTCCTTGATTTCACCTCATTTAAAATTTTTGAGCTCATTTTTGAAAGACTTTTCCCCCCCTGAATATAGAATTATAAGATGTTAGCTTTTCCTTTCAGTACTTCAAAGATGTCACTTCATTGTTGTTGTTGTTTGTTTGTTTTGCTTGCATAGCTCCTGGTAAGTCTGCTGTCATTCCTATTGCTGTTCCTTTGAACAAACTTTTTCTAACTTTTTTATGATTTGACATGGTGTGGTTTTCTTTTTTTCTACTTAAGGTTCATTGAAATTTTTAGATTTGTACATTTATTGTTTTCATAAAAATTTCAAAACTTTTGGTCCTTGTTGCTTCAAATCTTCTGGTATGTCATTAGATGCCCCCTTGTATTTTCCCACAGCTAACTGATGCATTGTTCTCTTTTCTGCACAATTTTTTCTCTGTTTGCTTCATTTTGGATAGTTTCTATTGCTATGTCTTCAAATTACTCATCTTTGCTTGTGCAATGTCTAGTACATGAGTAATCCCAACCCATGTATTTTTCACTTTAGATACTATAGTTTTCAACTCTAGATGTTTAATTCGGGTCTTTTTAATATCTTCCATGTTTATATTTAACATGCTCATTCTTTTCTCCTGTTTTCTTATCAAATAGACTATATTTATAGTGGCTCTTTTAATGTCCTTATATGCTAATTATATGATTTGTGTAATCTCTGAATCTGTTTCTGTTGGTTTTTTTCTCCTTGTTTAAGAGTAGTATCTTACCGATTCTTTATATGTCTGATAATTTTTCACTGGATGCTTGATATTATGAATTTTATATTATTGGGTGCTGGATTTATCTTGTCCCTTTTAAAAAGGTTTTATTTATTTATTTGAGAAAGAGTGGGAGAGAGAACACAAGAGTGGGGAGGGTCAGAAGGAGAAGAAGACTCATCGCTGGGCGGGGAGCCCGATGCAGGGCTCGATCTCAGGACTCCGGGATCATGACCTGTGCTGAAGGCAGACGCCTAACCAACTGAGCCACCCAGGTGCCCTTATTCTGTTCCTTTAAATATTGTTGAACTTTGACCTGGGATGCAGCTAACTAGAATCAGTTGGATCATTTGAAGCTTGCTTTATGCTTTGTTAGGGTAATATCACTTCAGCCTTTAGCCTAGGGCTAATTTTATCTCACTGCTGAGGCAATACACTCATGAGGGCGCTAATTAATGCCCCAAGTGTTACAAGGTCTTTCCACTCTGCTGCTTTCCCTTTGTGAGCTTCTGGGGCTAGCTCTTCCTACTTTTGCTTTTTTTTTTTTTTAAGATTTATTTACTTATTTGAGACGGAGAGAGAGCACAGGCATGAGCGGGAGCGGCAGAGGGAGAGGGAGAGAGAATCTCAAGCAGACTCTGCACTGAGCACAAAGCCTGACATGGGGCTCGATCTCACAACCCTGAGATCATGACCTGAGCCACAACCAAGAGCTGGGGGCTTAACCGATTGCACCACCCAGGCACCCTACTTCCTGCTTGATTTTTTTTTAAGATTTTATTTACTTATTTATTTGAGAGAGAGAATGAGAGAGAGAGAGAGCATGAGAGGGGGGAGGGTCAGAGGGAGAAGCAGACTCCCCGCCGAGCAGGGAGCCCGATGCAGGACTCCATCCTGGGACTCCAGGATCATGACCTGAGCCGAAGGCAGTCACTTAACCAACTGAGGCAC
The DNA here is from genome assembly GCF_003265705.2 of Callorhinus ursinus. NCBI lineage: Eukaryota > Metazoa > Chordata > Mammalia > Carnivora > Otariidae > Callorhinus > Callorhinus ursinus. The sequence goes on from NW_027397095.1 coordinate 2,138,121, forward strand.
CCAGGCGCCCTCCTGCTTGATTTTTTAAAGTAATTCTTTCCTTGGTCTTGGATAATTTCTTTCCCATACATGAGCAGATCAATACTAAGCTAAAGACATGAAGGGAACGTTCTAAAGATCTCAGCACACAGAGATTCCCGGGCTCAGATCTCTGTGTCCTCAGCACACAGAGATTCCCGGGCTCTGTTTGTACCCCCGCCCCCCTGAGCTGCAGCATAGGAACCTCCTCCAGGCAGTCAGCCAGGGCAATTGTCGTGTTGGCCTTATCTGTCCCCCTTCTCTCAGGGATTGGAGTCCTGCACTGCCTCTTGTTCAACGTCTGCAAACCACTTTTTTCATAGACTCTGTCATTTTCTGGTCTTTAAATTTGATTCTTTTACTCCATCATGGTTGGAAGCAGAACTTGTTAATACATGTTAGAGATGTCAGATTGGATTTGCACTGTTTAGTCCTTCAAGCAGCTTATTAAAATGCAAAGCAATTTATATGTATTTCCCTAAGTCAAAAAGAGAATATGTATAAAAGGATACCTTTTGTGAGCCCAATAGTTAGTAGATAAAACATTTTGTTTTTGAAACGGTTGGGAAGATGTAAATCCATTTAGAGCACTAGCTCACTCAAACTAATATCATGGTTAACGTGATATTTAGCAGCAGAAGTGACTCATATGAGACCATACAATGAATCCAGTGATTCCTGGTCCAGAATAGTAAGAATTGAAATTCATCTGTCACCAGGGTTGTAAATGGAAGAAGATAGAGGGAGGTGGTGAACATCAGCATAGATGGAGAGCCCACATAGTCCCATTTCCTTCTTTGTCCCCTACTCCTGGAGCTGCCTTCTCTTAGTCTGTCTGTCTGTCTTTCTTTCTTTCTTCCTTTCTCTCTCTCTCTCTTTTTCCTTCCTTCCTTCCTTCCTTCCTTCCTTTTTAGATTTTATTTATTTATTAGAGAGAGAGAAAGGGAGGGAGAGCACAGAGGGAGAAGCAGGCTTTCCGCTGAGCAGAGAGCCCGATGCGGGGCTCGATTCCAGGACCCTGGGATCATGACCTGAGCTGAAGGCAGACGCTTAATGACTGAGCCACCCAGGTGCCCCAAATCTTTTTTTTTTTTTTTTTAAAGAAGGGTTTAATCGTGTACTTAAAAGCCATGCAGCTAGTAACTGGCTGAGCTTGGACCTGGGCCTTTTAGATGCCACACTCTGTGCTTTTGCCTTCATATCTGCATCTGAGTTGTTAAAAAAGCTAGGGATTTCCTGTTCTTCCACATAATTTCTGCATCATCTGGCATTCTTTGTATCCTTCCCCCCAATATCTGTCTTAGACTACTCCTGGCCCAGGAAGAACCTGGATGTTTTGAACAACAGATACGTCTCAATCTCTAAAATGTTCCGTGTTCTGATTGAGTTTCATTTTATGGTTTTGTCATGTTGTTTCCTTCTGTGTTAAGTGGTTGGGTTCCTTATTGTCTCCTGCTTAGACCTTGCTCATTTCTGCCTTTAAATACTCCTTCAAAGCTCAAGACTCAGCTCTTCGATGTTATCTTTTTTGATGGATCAGATCTGGCAGAAAGCCTTCTGAAACTTGACTCAGCAGCACTTGCTTTGGATTTGGTTACACGGTCTGTCTGGCTTTCTCCTGTGGTACATTGACTCTCTAGTTGTTTAGGATGTAGCACCCCTCTGTTTATATTATAACTTCCTCCAAATTCCTACCATGAAATATTCATTGAGTTCCTAATATGAGCAAACGTTGAATTTAACATTACCCTTCTCCTTTAAGGCAATCAGTCTTTCCATTCTTAATGTTTGTTATTCCTCCAATTATTTACGATCTGCCAGGTGACAACATGAGACGGATTCTCCTATAGAAGCAAAAGAGACACCCGAGTTGTGCAAATAGTTCCCATCAAGCTCAGGCTCGGTACACTCTAGGGAGGCAGAATCACTCTCAGTCCATTGATAAGACCTAGAGCAACAGATTGGAAACCACAGTCCAGTGTCAGTAGGCAGAAGGGACAGTGGATAGCAGAAGGGGGAGACAGGTGAATCTACTAAGTATGGCCAGCTTCCAGAGAGTTCTTTCCATGTCGATATCACCGAGCATCACATTATGATAACCTAGTGTAGTAATGGATATTCCTAAAGACCCTGAGACAAAATGTGTATAAAGCCCTCGTCAAATGCCTGCCACATAAAAAGCGCTAAATAAAGTGTGTGTGTATGTATATACATTATATACACACATACATGAATGAAAAAGCTAAATTGTGATTATTATACTTTATACATATACCAGTATATACATTATACATTAAAGAAGTGAGAGGAGTGTATAACCTTTTAGAATGATTTCCATGGAAGTACTTAGAATTTAAAAATCATTTTCGTTCATCGAGAAATACCTTTAGTTATCAGAATGGAACACTGTTTTCTCCAATGAGGCTAGAAAAGTGAGGGCCCATCGTATTTAATAAAATAAGAATTTCTTTTCTCTACATGGTCAGATTAATGAGAACACTTTAAGATAATGCAATTGCTACCTTCTTGGTGGCAGACTCTCTGTGTTAAATTTAAGTGACAGTAAAAGGTAATGGGTTGGAGGAGGAAAATGGTAATTTCCTAGTAGTTTATTGGAATAGTGAAACCCAAGGGATCAGTGATGGAATTTGAACTGAGTGACAAGAAGAAGGAAGAGGTGTTCTGATTTTACAGGTAAAATAAAGTTGGCTACACTTGAAGTGAAATTTAAAAATATACAATCACTTGGTTTGGGTGGCAGTAATCTGCTTCTCACATGAAACTGGACTTCTTGCCCTTCAGCCTCTTCTATTATCCCTTTGGAAACTGTATCATCTTTGAAGATGAGGTATGTGGCTTTCCCAGTAATCTTTTCCATTACAAAAATAGGTTTATTTTTTCTTGTAATGTGGAGGTGATTGGGACTGTGTTGTGATGCCGTAGCCTCAAAATGGACTTCACAAGTGTAACCTGTGATTCCCTCAGAAGCACCCCAGTGTTGACCTCCTGGGGGGGCCACAAGTGAATTTCAACAGCCCCAGGTTAGGTGAAGCCCCAGCATGTTACATAGCCTAGGTCCTTGGTGAGTTCTGAATGAAACTTATGCAGTGAAGTAGAGAGAGCACTGGATTTGGAGTTGAAATGCCCGGATTGTGGCCCTGACCTGGTCCTTTACCATTTGGGAATTAGTCTCGGGGCTCTGTAGTTAGGAAGCACAGCAACCGGGATGCCTGTAGTAAATGGACACCCTCTTTGGTGGCAGTTGATAGGCCACAGCACCATCTTCATTCTTTTCCATTCTTGTCTTCCTTGGTTTTAGTCAGACCATCTTGGTGTAACACCCCCTTCCTCCTTCCCCACTGCCACCCAGCCCCTAGGTGTCTCCCAGCCTGGAAAGAACTCTGTTGGGCTTTATGGACAATGCTGTACCCCTGGCATTTGAGCTTATAGCCTGGCCTTTGCTTGAGTCCTCCCCACTATGCCCAGAGGCACACATCAGAGAGATGGTCAATAGAGCCCCAGACCCCTAATTTTGCATGCATCAGCCCTGGGAGCCATCTGGTCCACCCATCCCACTTAGATCAGTTGCACGCTGCTCCCACTCATTTCCGTCTGTTTATGTCTCTGGGGTTTTTTAGTTTACTAAACACTGAGCTAGGACATTTGTGAAAACGTAATCAAAATCTTAACTGTAAGAACATGACGTACTATTTGTCAAGTGATTACTGTAAGTCAGGCACAAAAGCCGTTTGACATATGGATAGAGTTGAGGAAGAATCCTCAAAAATTTGCCCAAGATCATGAGAGCTTGACCTCAGAGCCCAGGTCCTCCTTCTGCCACATCTCACTGTGTCTTTATGCCCTGATGTCTCTGCCGTGTACACGAATGCCTCGCAAATGTAGTGTGTACATACATCACCTGAGAATCTTAACAAAAATGCAGACTCAGATCCAGTACTTCTGCGATGGGACTGGCGATTCTGTGTGTCTCCTAGGTTTTCAGGGGACGCCGGTGCTGCTGATCCACAGACCACATTTTGATCAGCAAGGGCGTCCACTCTTAGAACTATAAGGGAGCTCAAGAATATTATCACCTGATGGGGCATTTTTAACAAAAATATATTGCTGAAGTGATATTACATGATAAAATGTTCTTTTGCTTTTAAAGACCATATGATGCTAAGTTGTATTGACAAAACATTTTGTTCTTCCAGTTGACAACATTTGTGTAAAAATTTAGGTGAGGGAATGCAGCAGGTTATAACATTCCTGCCCTGCTCACTGACTTCGGCCTGGCATCAGTAACTTTCGAAGCAGGGGTCTTTGTACTTCAGAAAGTTTTTACACTCCCCCTGCCCAAGATTATATATAAAATCATTCACCTGTGTATATATGTGCATTTTCTGAGCAAAGAACTTTTCATCACATTCTCCTTGAACCCGTGAACTAAAGTAGGTTGAGAAATACTGCTCCAGCAGAAATGTGCACTCCTGCAAATGGTTCTGGAATTTCCCCATTACTGAAGCCTTGACTAAGAAGGGTCCCTAGTAATGTATGCAATTTATTTGTATCAGATGCTGTGAGTTCCCAGGCTGCTGACTACATAATTGAAGCCCTTTGAAAATGCCAGTTGATAGCTATAATTAGGTAAAAATAAATGCACTAGACCCTTTAGATAACTTTCCTGATGACTGCTGGCCAAAGCCCAGGCAGAAGTACTCCCTGATTTCCCTGGCTTTGAAAGCCAGTGACCTTCAGCTTCCCTCCCTCACTCTTGTGATTGGCCTTAGAGCTGTATGGGTAAGACCCTCACCCAGCAGCTTGGTGGAGGGGAGGCTCGTCAGTACTTACCCAGGGTCTCTGCACTTTCAACCTGTGTAACCACAAAATGAGCTTGATCAATATTTGATGATTAGCAACCAGGAGGTAATTACAGAATTAAAAAAAAATCAGAAGTCATAAATACATTACATGTGTATGAGCTCAGGCTACTCTAAGCACACCAGGCCATTCTGATGGGTCAACCTGGAAACAGCTCTGGTCCTGATAATGGCTGTGAATGCCTACATTGAAACCAGCATCCCTCCATTTTCATATTTCCATATTTTTTCATGAAGCTGAAAGTTTGGCGCTATGGCCCTGGAGTCAGACTGCATGGATTCAAATGTAATTCTCCCATTTAACAGCTGCATGACTTTGGACATGGTACTTGTCTCCCCCAAGGCTCAGTATCTTCTTCCTGCCACACGAGAATAACACTAGTAATACTGATAGTACTGACCATAAGGTTGTTTTGAGGATTAAATGAAATCGTCTCTGTAAAGCACACAACCCAATGCCGGGCACACAGTAAGTATTCACTGAGTACTAGCTGCTAGTATTAGTCTCTAGGCCAAAAGTATTGTCTTCTTTAACAGGTGCATGGGGTACGAGGAGTTATTGTTGCTTAGGCACCTGAACTCCTTACAAAACCTTTGTGTTACTGATCATAGTCTTTCTTTCCACCCATCACCTCCTTATTTGCACACTGATGACTGTTTGGTCTTTCTCATTTCTTATTTTTATTTTTTCTGGCTTTACTGAGATATAATTGACATAGAACATTGTGTAAGCTTAAGGCGTACAATGTGATGATTTGATACACGTATATATTGTGAAATGAGGACCACAGTAAGGTAAGCTAACACATCTGTCACCCCACAGTTACCTTTTTCTTTTTTTTGGTAGTGAGAACGTTTAGGAGCTACTCTCTAAGGAACTTTCAAGTTTACAATCCAGTACTTGTAACCATTAGTCGCCATACCTTAAGAACATTTGATCTTATACTTTGTGTACGTGGTGGTTCTACTCTGAAGACACATCCATCACTGACTACACCCATCTCTTCCTTTCTCCCCTACCGAGTCTGCTCTTGGTACCCCCAGGACTTGGTGGTCTTCATGCCCTTTTCCTTGACTCAGAACAGAAGCCCTTCCCCACTGGAAACCTCTCCCCACCCCCTGCTGTGGATTCAGGCAGCATGAAAAGTTGATGAAACTGACTCTCTACTAAATTTACGACATGTCTTCTCAGATGAGATTCTTCTCCCTAAACTTCTGTACCACGTTTATTTTAATTTTGGGGTAGAGGGAGGTGGAAGGATGTGGAAGGGAAAAGGAAGGTGTGAAGGTGTGCCCAAGAGAAAGAAATATATCGGTGAATAAACATTTTGTTAACATCTGTGATGTAGTGGCAAAACCTGGAGAAGTTTTGGCTCACACCTGGAGTGTTCCAGCAGAAGCTGGCCACCAACCACTTGGCACTCTTTCTGAAGAGGGGCTCCTGTGTTTAGCTACAGGGTGGCCCCTGACGTCTAGCTCAGTGTACGTCTTGGAGTGTTGTGTTCTCATGGGCAAGAACAGGAAGTGGAGATGCGCCAAGAGAGTAGTGGTGAATATTGTAGGTGCTCAGCTTCCAAACCATGGAAAAAGAGTTTCATGGCCCTGTAGGGCCTTTTGCTTCTTTGTTGACTGTTTGCCCGCCAGTGTGTGCTTCAACAGCATAGAGTTTTTTTTTTTTATCTTTTCTTTTTTAGATTGCGGCATAACTGACACATAACATTATCTTAGTTTCAGGTGTACACTGTAATGATTGAGTATTTGCGTATATTGCAACACGATCACCACAATACGTCTGAGTCTTCGATTTGTATTTCCAGTGCCCAGAACAGAGGCCTGCTTGAGGTGTTCAGTTGACATGTCATAGTTAAGAACAAAATTGAAATAAAGATTGAACTGAACTCAAAACCTGATCTCTCATGTTCCTTCTAGCCCGAAAATTCGAATTCCTCTGATTTCAACCATGACAGCTCTGGTTAAGCCTCCTGGAGGGAAATCCTGTGCTTCCTTTGTTTTAACCACCTCTTTGTGGTTGAATAGTATAGGTTTTCAATCAGGTCCTGGGAGGGTGTCAATTTCCTGTCGTACTTACCAGAAAGTGAGAGAATTTCAAATAAGACCCAAACAATATGTTTCCGGGAGTTGAGGGATAGTCACACTTGCTGTACATACCATGTTCAGAAAATGTGTTGCTCTTTAGAACAGACATTCTTCTTTCTGATGCACAGGATTTCTTCATGGGGCGGCGGCTGATACGCAGTGGGAGGGGGGCATTGCTAACCTGGGCTCGCCTTAGCAGGACTCTCTAGTTACTAGGAGGCATTCCTCAAGGGGTTAGCCCTTGCGCTGTTAGCTGCTTTGCATGTGGTTTAAGCCAGGACCAAAGAACTCACTATTCTCCTGCTTAGAGAGAAGAGGCTGAAAGCCCTTGAAACTGGGTTTTCCATTCCAATTTGCTAATTAAACATAGATGTTCATTCCTTAAATGCGTATAATTAGTAATTCTCATGATTTGTGTTTTTTTGTCAAGCAATCTGGGGAGCTTGAAGCAACTGGAGCATTGCTGGCTTTGGTGAAGTTTATTTAATTTCTTTTTATGACGTTCTTCATCTTGGAAATGGGGTTTTCAAATATTGCTTTCCCAGGCATCGTTACTGATCTTCTGGTTTTTATTTCAGGATTGGGACTGGTTCAGGGTGCCAGGGAAGGATTTTGTGGTGCTCTGTATTAAAGTTGTAATATCCAAGAAAATTGTCTGATTGTATATGGTGTCTAGGTTGTGGTACCTTAGTGAAAATGTTTCAGATTTTGACAATGTGATGGGTTGATTATCCTTGATTTATATTCCAAATGATCTTATTTTCTTTAAATTAATATTTTGTGCCATCTTTGAGATTCTATTTGGCTTCCTAACACCATTTAGGAGCATTTCATTGGCATTTGCCGTAATTCATCGTCTTCACGTATTCAAAAAAAAGCAAATACATTCTTTGTGTGGCATAGAATGTCTCTTCATTTTAATTCTTTTTTTTTTTACTCATGAGAGGCAGAGAGAGAGAGAGAGAGAGAGAGAGAGGCAGAGGGAGAAGCAAGCTCCCAAGGAGCAGGGAGCCCGATGCGGGACTCGATCCCAGGACGCTGGGATCATGACCTGAGCCGAAGGCAGACGCTTAACCATCTGAGCCACCCAGGCGCCCTGTCTCTTCATTTTAAAGTTCACGTTGACTATGAGCCGAACCAATTGCTACAGCCTTGGTAGCAGCAGTAAGTTTACAAACGCTTATTACTTAGAGGAATATATCTTGCTAGAAAGGGTTTTATATCCTACTCCCAAATGGCTATGCCCTCCCTGGCCCCTCCAGCTTCTTTCAGATATTCTTACTGCTGTGATTACCTTGTCTTGGAATGTCTTTAATTCCATCTCCTACTCGATTTCCAGGCCACCTCCTCCAAGAAGCCTCCCCAGCCTTCCTTCCTTCCACATCTGGAACTGGTGGCTTTGGCACTTTTGGTGCCATGGGGCTTTGTCAGCGCCTCTCTGACCCTCTTGCCAAGGTGGGGCCTACTGTAGAGTTCAGTGAGCTTCTAGAACACTGTTGCCATTAGACTGGCAGATACTTGAGAAAAGCAGCTAGGCAGTTTGCACCTGACTCCCTCACAGTAAGGATACAGGAGCACAGTGCCTGGGGAGTGCAGGTTTGTTGCACGAACAACCTTCCTTAATATGTGGAGCCGATCCTTTCAGGGGGCACTGGTGGGGCCAGATGGCCAGGGTGAAAAAGGTTCTGATCGCTGGTGGCCAGATCTGGGAGGTTAGAGTCCCAGGACCTATTTAAGCCCCAGACCTGCTACCAGTTGGTAGTGCGATCTTCAGTTACCTCCCGTTTCTGAGCTTGGTCTCCTTTTCTACATTCCAAACTTACCAATACCTGATGTACATCATTTGAAAAGGTGCCGTGAGGGTTAAGAGACACATATATGGGTAGACATTTTAGAAACGGTGAGTGCAAACGCATGTACTGAATTGCCATGTTTAGAGCCTCATAGTTCTCCATCTGTAAAATGGAGGGATTAATGCCCACCTTCCTCTTGGGTTATTGCAAGGCTTATGTCAGATAACGGATGTGGAAGTGCTTAGCAAACGGGAGGTATTTCATAAATATTGCCTGGGGATGAATTGGCTTCCGTGGACTGTCCTCATGTGGGGGCTTTCCCAGTGGAAGACGGACTGCTTGTATCTTGGATTACACGACTTAAAAAATTAAAAAAAAATTTTTTTTTTTTTTTAGCTTTGTTAGCTCCAGCTCCTCAGCCCTAAAATGCAAAGTAATTGCATTTGCTAGTAAATGTTTCCAGGTCTTTGAATGGCAGCCAACAAAACAGGCTAAATATTATTCTTTTAGAATTCATGTCCTTGATGTAGGGGGGAAATATCCTATTTGCTTGCCCAGATTCCTGCCTCAGATTTGGAGGAGAACACTATGAAAAATGGTTCCCTCTCTGAATTTTCCACTGCAAGGTGTTATCTGTATTGGAACAGTGACGCCAGCCCAGAGTGTGGTTTTTCCTTTGCCAGGGGAAACCAAGGGTTAAAATGAAGGTGCTATCAGCCCCCACCCCCCTGGCAGGCTGGAACGGAGCTGATTTCTCAGCAGCTACTCACTCCTCTGCCCCCCTCAAGCTGTCTCTCACCTCCCTTCCCCCTTAAAGGAGTAGGTGCACATGCCATCCTCCCTCTATCCCTTTGCTCCACATCTTCTTCCCAGAACCTCTCTACCCCATGGCTGATTTTTCTTTCCTGGGACCAAAAGCAATCAAGCCTCAAAACGAAAACTTGCGAGGAAAGGCAAGCCTTAGTGTAAACACCACTCCCCCGCCAATGTGGCTTACTTGAAAATAAGCTGTTATTCTGTCTCCAGATCACAAATAGCCTCATTTAAAGCTCTACCGTTCAAAGAACTATTGAAGGGAGAGGGGGAAGTCAGGAGATCCAGATCCCACCAGAGTCCAATTCATTTAGCACCTGATGCCTGCGGAACTCTGGATGGGTCTCAGCTCTTCAGTAAATGGGGACCAGTTAATGAAGTTTGCCTAAGGTGGCAGGGGATTAGGCCTTCCATTCTCACATAAATTACCCATCTTCCAGTCCCCTTTGTCCCTTGCTTTTTTCACCACAAAGGGGCTGGGGGTGCTTAGAGGATTAAGCCCATATTTGTCACCGACGTGATTATAGACCTGCATTTTGGAAAAGAGGTATTTCAGGATTTTCTCATGACTGGAGCCCCTCCTGGTAGGCTTGCGGTTGTTTTTCAACCTCCTGCATTGAAATGACCAGCTGGCAAAACTTTCAGTTCTAGCATCTTTTCCACAGAAGTTGAATTTTTTTCTTTTAATGACTCTACCTTTGGGTTTTCACTTCACATCCTTTTGGAGACCCCGAGGCAGTACTTTTGTGGGCTAACGGAGAACAGAATGTTGGTGTAAAACCAAGTGTCTCCTCGCTCCCGCCACCCCAAACCCCCACAAAGAGTTTTGTGATCTTAAAAGTGTGCTGGGTTTTTAAAATAAAACCTCCACTTCTCCTCCTGGCCTTGGACTATAGACTTAGGCCTTAAGTGTGTCTTTCTACAGATGTGTTACACCCCCGTTTTTTATCAGCTAATGAAAATGAATTCATGCGAGGTCTCCTCTGCCATTCATCAAGGGCCCCCCAGGAGGGGCTTTCCAGAAAGGTCTGTGCTAATTGCAAGCTAACCAGTTCCCTAGCCCATAACAAAATGCTCAGGCACCTTGGGTGCTGCTGACACAAGAGGAAAGAGTTGGCTCGTTCCTGACTTGTTTCTCACGCCAGCCTGCTAGCCTTTGCTGATGGGGGACTTGGAGACCACTCATTGCCTCTCCAGCAGGGCTGGGCGGGGAGATACCAGGGCTCCATCTCTAGAGCAGAGCTCAGGGTCCCCAAACCCTTTAAATGCTGCACTTGGACCTTGGACTGTAGGGAGCAGGAAAGTAAACGCCACGTTTAAAATCAACTTAACTTCTCCCCCACTTTCTACTTCTCCCAGGGACAGGTTAGCAACCTCGGTAGTTCTATTATGGACAATGTGTGCCACCTTCTGTCTACGGGGACCATATTTCTCCTACCCCAGCTACCTGTCTCCTGCCCCAGGCTTTGGCACCCCCGGCAGTTTCATCCCTCTGCTAGTCAGTCAGGCTTCTTGGTAGAGAGTAGCCAGCAGCCTTCTTGTCTCTAGAAAGTGGATCTTATTTCCTTGGACCCTTGGACTCCTCCTTTGCAATCCATGGCCCTCCCTGGGGTGGCAGAGGCCCAGAGGAAGAGCATCCCTGACTCTCTGCTGTCCATGTTCTGCCGTGGATTTCCCTTCTGGAAGACGGAGGTGTGGGAGAGCCTCTCCCATGTGGTGGAACAGCCAGCCACGTCCAGGGAGGCCTTTGGCAGTGGCCTTGGCCCGGATACTGTGCTGGCCCAAGACTGCGCTGGGATTTGGGTTTTCCATTCTCACATAGCCGGTTTGAGGGGGTGGCAGCACAGGTGGGGTTCCGAGGACTCTTTAAGGGAGTGTTGTCCTCCTGTTGGTAGCACTCGGGAGAAGGGTTGGCCCTGGGCCTTCAGCGTGTTCCCATCAGCACCTCCTAGTCCTGCTGGCATCTGGCATCCTGGGCTGTTGGTGTGGAGGGTTTTACCACGACCCGGAGCTTTGGTTTCTCTTGTGCCCTAAGAAAAGTGTTTCAAAATTGAAATAAAGTTGCATTGATGGTTCTGTTTATTGATTCAAATCCTTCCTTTTTGCCAGGGCAGCTCTAGGATAAATTCTTCTTGCCAGTTTTTTATGGATCACTTGTTTGTCTCAAAGTACACACACAGAATCCCCAAGGCCGGTGCAAGAATGCTGGGGAAGTGCCCTCTTGGATCTAGGGCAGCTCTGTAGCTTCAAGGTTATTGATAAACCTGGCAGAGAGCCGTGGACAAAGCCTCTGGCTGCTAGAGGGCAAATTTGTGGAGGAGGGCTACTCTCAGGAAGTAGGAGGGAGCCTTAGAAAGCTGTCAGATGCATAAAGACAATGTCTCATCACTTGGGGGGGGCAGTTTGTCTGCTGTTAGGACGTGAAGCTTTGGATTCATCTTGCAGGGAGGCTGAATTGGGGGCTGCTCACAATTTCACCTTGGATCCAGGGTCTGTTCTCTTCGAGTCCGGAACGAAATTCTTGTCCTTGGTCATTAAGTATGCGGCTACTTCGGTTCTTAACCAGTTCATCTGTTTGTTTAACTGATGGTGGCCCAGGTCACGAAAGCCGTTTCTTAATTCACTCTCTCGCTTTCTTGTTCATTCAACAAATGCGTCTTGAAATTACTTGTATGCTGGGCCTATGGTTTCCGTAAGAGTGAATGCCTGCTTCGAGCAGAGACAGTTACATGAAGCTGGCCACGGAGGCTTCCATTTCTAAAGTGTTTGAATATCTTCTCCTCACCAGAGATCTGATGGCAAGGGGCCATTGTCGGGAATGAAAAGTCTGGAATCAACATAATATTTGGATGCATGAACGAGGACCCAGAACCTCACATTGTCACTCACGGAGTAACTGTCTCCTGGCAGAAAGCGGGATCCGGAGCGTGCCGCCCCTCATCCTGTGGTTTTGCAATAGGGGCAAGACAGCAAGGCAGAGTAATTGGTATCTCACCGAGACTTGTCACCGTGTACCAGTCACAAAATTTCCGTGTTACGTGTCAGAGGGCTCGCTGCTGCCAAAGCTTTCCCCCTTTTCTTTCTAATTTTTTTTTTTATCCCCGAAACATTTAATTGGCCTTAATGCAGTTTGGGTGATTGCCGGAGTTGATGAGCTGAGTTGGAAGATGGCTTGATGTTCACATGACTCAGCCTTGGGAATCGGCAGTGCATCACCTCTGCTCCTGAGGACTCTGGGAAGGAAGCTCTGGGCTTCTGCAGAGCTTTGATCAGCCTCTCCAGAGAGACTTTTATTGATTGTTTCATGGCCATCTTTTTTTTTTCATTGTTTAAAATATCTTGTTGTAAAGCCTCTTTGTGTAATATAATTCTGGAACGATCTCACATTGATTTATTTTTTTTTCCTACTTTCCAAAACACAGCAGTCTGGATAGTTGCTTAGTATCCCAAAAGGGCAGGGGGTCAGCCTCTGCCTGCTGTAACAGAACACTATAGATTCCGGATTGGGCGGGGGTGGGGGGGCACTGATAAACAACAGATACTTAGTTCTCACAGTTCTGGAAACCGGGGAGTGGGAAATCAAGGCACATTAGGTGTCTGGGGAGAACTTGCTTCCTGGTTCCTGGCCATTTGTCTTCTCAGTGTGTCCCCACCTGGCAGAAGGGGTGTGGGGGCTCTCTGGGGTCCCTTTTATCAGGATGCTAATCTCATTCATAACCAAATCACCTATCAGAACCCCTACTGCCAAATACCATCACTTTGGGGATTAGGATATCAGCATCTGAATTTGGCGGGGGGGGGGGGGGGGGGGGGGGGTGGTGGGGGGGGAAGACACCAGCATTCAGTCTAGAGCAGCTTCTCAGTGAACATTTTGGGTCACGAACATTAACTTTATTAAATAATTAGCAAACCATCAAGAGTTTATATGATCATACTGAGGGATTCTGTTAAATGACAAGACTTGTTAGTATGTGTGCAAAATACTCCTGAGGCCCCTAATTTGTTTCAGGAGCACTCCACTGGGAATGAGTGCATGTGGGTTCTAGTGACTCTGCCCGTAATTAGCTATGACCTTGGGTTAGTCACTTCCCATCTCTTCCTACTTGCTGTCCTGATCTGTAAGAGGAGGGGTCTCAGTCCCCACTGGATCTCTCACCAGCTTTAACATCTGAAGGTTTTAAAAAAGCTCATACAAGACAGCCTATTCACAGAAAGTTGTTGAAGCAAATGGAAATGTAGTTGAAAGGCTGACTTCCAAAATCTAGTACAAGGACCTTATCTCTATGGGATTTTGAACTGATTTCTTTTCTCTTTGTTTAGTTTTTCATTATTAAAGTATAGTTGATGTCAGTGTTAGATTAGTTTCAGGTATACCAACACAGTCATTTGACAATCCTGTACATGACACAGTGCTCACTGTAAGTGGGTCTCTGTCACCAAACATCGTTTCTATAATATTATTGACTATATTCCCTGTGCAGTACATAAAAAAGCCAACCAAATGACAACCACAAAAACAGACTTTTCAATAGAGTGGTTGCCCAAGGGGATGGGTGAAAGAGGCAAAGGGGATTCAGAGGCAGAAACTTCCAGTTATAAAATGAGTACGGCCTGGAGATAGACTGATTCCTTGTGTCGGACTATGACCAACTCTCTGTTCTCTGCACCAATAAAGGACAATTGATGTGGGTCATTTGAAGGTCTCTCCCACCTCCACTCAGGAGTTGCAGATTTTTTGCCCAGAATAATGCTGGCATGTGTTCACATCTTTACCATATACCAACCAATCGTGGTGTGAAGTGACCACTAGACAGGTGTTGGGGGGGGGGCAAGAGAAGATAGTAGCCAGGGCTTAAACCCATTTGTTGGCAAGGTAGGCATCTTTACACTGTTGATAACTTAAGGAATGTTAAGTTCACTGAAAGCTTATCAGATTTTGAAGGAATGATTTTAACCAAATGTATATAAGACACTGATCTGTAATTATCAAGTGCCATTTCATCCACTTACTAATTATACTGACAATTGGCCCTGATTGCTTGGATCCTTAAGATATACCCTTTAGTGGGGGATTCCACTCAGGACACCAAAGTCTAGACTCTTGAATGCTCCAGGGAGAGCAGTGTTGAAATATTTCCACGTATATTATCTTTTGTCCGGTAGAGATCTTTTCACTGAGGTGCCACATCTCAATCCCAAAGAATCTGAGCACCTTTGGAATTGTAATTCAGGACTGAGGCCATGTCTGTCCACCTTGATGAGACTGATCAATTTCTTCTGCTTCCTCAGCCACCGATTTATAAGTAGTCTCTTACTATGAGGGGCGACTATAACTTCTGATGAAGACCCTTTCCATTTTACTAGGTAGTAGGTACTTTAATACTCATCTGAAAACGGTTGTATCTCACACTTTTACTACTACGACTATAGTTACCATCAAGGGTTTACTGTGCACCGGGTTGTGTGCTAAGTGCTTTCCATGAAGTATCTTCTTTAGTCATCACGTCAACCCTGTGTGCGTCTGTCCAGTAGAAATTTCCAAGATGATGGAAATGTTCTATAATACCAGCACTATTTAACTCCAGCAGCCACTAGCCCATGTGAATATTGAGCCCTTGAAATGTTTCTGGTGCAACCAAGGAGCAGATGATTTAATTCATCAGCTTTGATTTTGATGAGTTAAGATGTAAATAGACAATATGGCCAGTAGCTCCAGTTTTGGATGATGTGGATATGAGGTATAAAGAGGCTATGGATCAAAGAGGCTAAACAATTTTCTCAAGGTCACAGAGTTAGCAAATGCCAGAGCAGGGCTTTGATTCTGACGCCAGTGTCCTTATCTCACTCTTCTGTGACAATTTCTTAGACCGTGCCTACTTCTGTTGTGTCCAGATTTGTGAGAAGACGCCTCCAGTACCCTTGTAATTAACCATACAAGGAAAGAAAGCTGATAAATACACAATAAGGGACAATAGTCATTAAAACAGCATGACCCTGGTCCCCAAATAGTGTGGCTAATGGAACAGAAAAAACAGTATATAGATATGAAAAGAGATAACACTGTGTTATAAAATTGAAATTTGCTAAGTGAATAGAATTTAAATCTTCTCACCCCCCGCCAAAAAAGAGAGAGAGAAATCTGTGAAATGATGGATGTGTTAATTAACTAGATGGGAGGAACAGTTTCATAATGTATATGTATATCAGATCATGATGTGCACTTGAAATATCTTACAATTTTATTTGTCAATTTGACCTCAATAAAGCTGAAAAAAAATAGAAAAATGAAAATAGATGTTTGTGTGTTATATTTATATTCATATATATGAATTGAATATGTGATGAACTGGACATCACCAAAAAATAAGGAAAGGAAGTGCTATTTAACTGATGGCTTGGGGAAAACTGGCTACCAAATAAATATACATAAGCCCCTAACCTGATATATTATATGAAAATCGATTTCAAATGGCATATGATTCAATTATTAAAGAATAAACTTATTTTAAAAATCAAATCACAGAAAAAAAACAGTGGAAAATTCATTTGAGGAACCATCTGTTATGTGGTGAGTTCTGAACTGAAGAAATCATGAAGCAAAAAATATATAGATTTTGACTGCCTAAGAAATAAAGACTTACAGAGGTGCCTGGCTGGCTCAGTCAGGAGAGCATGTGACTCTTGATCTCGGGGTCGTGAGTTCAAACCCCATGTTGTGGGTAGAGATTACTAAAATAAATAAAGAAACTTAAAAAAAAAGAAAGACTTGTGAACAATAAAAAAAAAATACTTAGAATAAAAGGGAAAACAGATTTGGGGAATATTTGCCTTAAGACACCCAGGTAAGTTAATGGAAAAGAACTTGGACAGACAATTCACAGATCAGGGGATACAACTAGTGAATGAACTATAAGGGAGCAGTAGAAATGGGGCTTTTTAAAGAGGTACAACCTAGATGATGACAAGACAGCATCTCATACCTTTTGAATTACCAAAATTTAAGAAAAACGATGCTTCTGTGCGTTGGAGAGAGGTGGTACACCTGGTGTTTTCATATTTTGC
This sequence comes from Callorhinus ursinus, assembly GCF_003265705.2. NCBI lineage: Eukaryota > Metazoa > Chordata > Mammalia > Carnivora > Otariidae > Callorhinus > Callorhinus ursinus. The sequence continues at coordinate 2,154,784 of NW_027397095.1, forward strand.
TAATGGCAGCTAAAATTACTCTGATTTAGAAAGGAAATTTCATGAAACTTACCTCCTTCTACCACCATATCATGAAACATTTACAGCGTCAGCCCTAATAAGGAAAGAAAAGGAAGAAATAGAAAATACCCATTTAGGGGGCTACACATACTCCTCGGAATATTATACATCTGTTAAAATAATCATTATGACCACTGTTTAGCAGCGTGGGAAATGTTCATAATGGCAAACAGAAAACAGTAAGATATGCCTTTGTATCTGGGCTATAATATTTCGACCATGTTCAAAGATACGCATGTGGACCTCTAGCAAGGGAGCTCCGGGAAATGAAAACGGTTGGTATATTAGGATCATGGGCTTATGGGTGATTTATTTTTATTTTTATCTACCTATATCCTATTTCATAATAAATAAAAAGAAATAGAATTGAAAACCCGAACAAGCTGTCGCAGAAATGAATTCTCTTCATTGGGCATCATTGCTTGTTGGAAGCTGCTCCTTTTCTCCCTTGGCCCTCAGACACCTACTCTTCATTTAGGTGAGCAGCAAGCAATCAGGATTACCCAGTCTTCCATAGAACAGAGTCAGTAGAGGAAAGTGCTGGTTTATGCAAAGAGATTTATTCTGTGATGGTTGGCAGGAGAAAGGATGTACAAAGACTCTGGGCAGATTCGGCAGAGGTAGGGGGAATGAAAGAGGGGGGCCATCTGGTCAAATGTGCTGTGGCAAATTAAATGGCATATTATGAACATGAAATACCAGAAGAAAATCCAAATGTGGTAGACTTGGGAAAAGCCCAGCTGAAGCACTCTAAAACAAATTAACTACAGACCGACAATATGCCCCTCATACACTCAGATATGCCCATGACCCAGAAGATTATCATTCAGGCCAGATTTTGCAGACCACATTCTACATGGGCTTCCCTTAGGGGAAAAAAAAATCAACAAACTACCCACCCCCTCCCACGCACACACAGATGCCTCAGACAGAGCTACTGTTTCAATGACTATGATAAATGCGGAATTAATAAGAAGGCGTTGGGTTTGATTTCTCTGGAGTCACGTTTATTGGTGAACTCTAGCGCCCGAACGAGACAACCAGATGGACATCTGGGTATAAGCTCTTTCTCTCCCCCACTCCCTTCTTTCCTTCCTTCCCCCTGCCCCTTCCCCATCCTTCCCACCTGCCTTTTCTTTCCTTCTTTTCCTAAGCGGTTCTATTCCCCACCCTCAAGCCCCCATCTCTGGAATGCTTTATAATTGCCCTACACTCTCCCCTTCCTTCCTCTCAGGCTTCTTTTGGTTTTTCCTTGTTCAGACTCTGGGGCTCCTTCAAGTGCATGTATTTGCATATTCGGCGACTTCTCCTTTCCCCCACGTTTCATGTTTTGACTGCTTCCTTTAAAATGTTGATAAGTTTGTCATGATCCTTGTCTGTAGAGAGTTCTTCCTGGTATTTCCAGTCCCTTTATGATAGCTCTGCTGTAAGCATGCTTTCAGCGACACTGTGGCCGTGCTGTGGCTTTGGGGCTGTTTGGGGTTCTTTCCAAGGAGATCGCCCCGTGCCATGACTTGATCGAAGAGGGGCACAAAAGCAGTGTCTGTGTTTGAAGGGCCGTCCGTGGGAAAGGGACTTCGATAGTTTCCACCTGGCTGGAAAGAACCCGACACATCCCAGTGGGAGGTGGATTTAGACTCTGCAAAAGGAAGTGCCTTCTAATATGGCAGGTCAGAGACAGAATGGGCGATTTCCAGGATCGGCATCTTTGGGTGTGCAACTGCCTTTGCGCCTGGCGGAGGAAAGGCGTGGGAGCTGAAATGCACCCCGTGCTTCACTCTCCAAGCGCTGTGCTTTGGAAGGGGGCCCTATCATCCTGGAGGAAGGGGGTGCCTGGAGAGGGCATCTTTCAGTCTTCTACATAAAGGCACCATATGTGCTAGGGGCAGCCCCAGCCATCCCCGGTGGGGGGGGGGCAGGTGGAGTGGCTTCTCTCCATATGGTTGTTATGGAACAAGGGGGAGAATGGCTCAGCTTGTGTGCTGGAAGAAGTGCTTGCCTTCTCTCCAGCATCTCCACGTTTCTCAGCTGGGCTTTGATTCTGCTGCACCACCCAGCAATTTTTCGTAACTCGTCTGTGGCCACCGTGCATCTTCTCATCGTACATATGCAACAAACATCCACATTAAGATCCCCCAACCTCCTGGACATGGATAGGTGCCATCCCGTACAGCGCTGTGTCCAATGAATTCTCATTTCTGAGAATGTGTCTTTTCTCTTGTTTTCAGAGGAGATCAGCCCCCCACTGCTTGGCCACCACCTAGTGCTTTGGGAGGACCGTAGGAAATAATGCCAACTGAATGCACTTGGGAAAGTGTGAGGAGGTCCTGTTGCATTAGGTAGTCAGTGGCCTTGGAACTCCAGTCAAATTAGTGCCTTTAGTGGCGCCTAGAGCTTCTTGTTTTGTGATCAACAATTCCCTGACCACAGCAGTTCATCAACCTCCCGGCAGGGCTGACATCCACACCACTCATTTGGTTCTCAGCATGTAACATTTGTAGTTCCGTCCCACCTTTCTTGAATACATCTTCTTTACCCCAAATAGACTGCAAACTTCTGGAACCAGGTACCACGCCAGGTATACTCCTGTAATTCTGAGCAGGGCATCTTATATCATACTTTCTGAGTTCTGCTGAATTGATTCTTCCTTCTTCCTTCCCTCCCCCTTCTCCTTCAACAGATATTTTTTGAGCATGTACTGTGTTTCAGTCTTTGTTCTAATGAATAAAACAGACCAAAGTCCCTGTCTTCATGGAGCTTGCTATTCTTGTCCAGATCTGCCTTTTACTAGCTCGGTATGGCCTCCACCAAATCACTTCTCCATCTGCGATTTGAGTGTAAAGTTTTCACATTTTGGGGTAGCAATAACCAATAGGTAAATATGGCCTAGATCATTCTTTTTTCCTTTTTTCCCCTGGGATGGATTTGTTTGGCCCAAAGACAGTGGCTGTTTTATTTCTACCTTGAGGACCCAGCTCACAGTCAGCTTTTATTCAGCTTTTTAAGTATTACTTTAGATTTCCTCTCAATACACAGCATCAACCTTCTTGTGTTTATATACTTTCGTCCTCTGTCCTGAGAGCAACTCCTGGACTTACAGCCTTGGCTTCTCGAGCTGCAGGAGATTGCCTGTTTAACCTTGATAAATCCTCAGGAGAAAATTGGGTCTTTTTTCTCCTATAATTTTATTTGTTTAAATCTTGACTGCTTATAGTAAATATCCTCTCAAAGATAATTTCATTTCCAAATAATTTGGTATCTGATTTGATGCAGCTTGAGTGTTTATTTTGGGGATATCATTTTTCTTTTATAATGAGTTTCCCACAATAGCTTTGTTTTAATGTCGTTACGTCTTTTTGCCTGGCTACCAGCAGGACTGTGGTTACTTTCCTGGAGTAATATTAGTTTACTAATAGTAATTACCTCTCAGGAAACCTCTTTGTTGGAAGTAGCATTTGATTTGGTCTTTATCAGGGAAAAAAATTGTAACTTTTCAAAAAATGTGATTAATTTTTTAAAATATTAAGGAAATATGATAAATTTCATCCCATATGATGTGTATAGTGTTTTCAGCCCAGTGATCATTCACATGTTATGTAAGTTTCACTTTCAAGATCCTAAGGTATGATCAGTAGCAACGTATTATCTTGTAAGGCAACTAAATACATTCTTCTATGAATGTGTACTGATTCAGGTTTAATTATTAGATGGGGTTGGTCTAAGGAGGTGAAGGTTCTATTTTCGAACCGTAATTTCACACATGTCAAGTTTGAATTTACGTGAGAACTCTAATAATGGCCTGTCTTTGGTGGTCGTTTCCAAGATTCTGTGAGCATTATAATTAGCGATAAGGAGAGCGCTGACCAAATCAGGGCACCACATACAGTTACCTGGAATGGAAAGGAAATGCTTTATTTCTGAATATGCTTCTCTCCATAAGCAAAGCACAGTAAAAGTCACTTGAAACTGTTTCAAATGAATTCTACTTGGCAACGGGTATGGGTCTCAAGATTTGGGCAGTGTCTTTTTGCAGTGCCTGGGAGAAGAGCTGAAGCCAGTCCAACAACTTCACAAATTTCTAGATAGTAAATGGCTTATCATTTTTAGTATTTTAAAAACTCAGTTGTTATACTTCAGTACGTTATCTCTTCTCTAATCCCCCAGCCCTGCTGGGTTTTGCGCGTTAATGTGGCCATTTGTTCATGGTGCCACTTCATCACATCAATGAGGAAGCAAATCTTTATGGCAAGCCTGTTATTTGCCAGGTACTGTATTAGGCACTGGGGATATGTTGGTGAACAAAACAGACATGGCTTCTCATGAAACTTACCATCCGGGCTCCTTAAGCAATTTAGGAAATGAAATACTAAGTCATTTAATTTCTCTGAGTCTCAGTGTCACCATCTTAAAATAGGCATAATGCCTACCTTGAAGGCTTGTTGTGGGAATGAGAGGAGACCAATCTCTAAAACACCAGCGTGATGCTTGGCATATCGGACATTGTAGAACCTCAATCAATGGCAGCTCGTATAATCATTGTGAGTCCTGGAGGGCCCTAGTATAAAGTTACGTAATGTGCAATACGATATTCTTGACTGTAGTTACCGTGCTATACCTTACATCCCCATGACTTATTTATTTAATGAATGGAAGTTTGTATGTCGACCCCTTCTTCCCCTGTTCCTCAACTCCCTTCCCCTCTGCTAACCACCAATCTGTTCTCTGCATCTGTGAGTTTTGTTTAGTTGTTCATTTGTTTAGTTTTTTAGATTCCACGTATAAGTGAAATCATATGATGTTGGTCTTTCTCTGTCTGACTTACTTCACTTAGCGTCATACCTTCAGGGTCCATCCATGTTGTCATAAATGGCGAGACTTCACTATTTTTTTTTTTTTTGTGCCTGAGTAGTATTCCATTGTGTCTGTGTGTCTGTGTATCTGTATATACAACATCTTCTTTCTTTATTCATCCATTGATGGACACTTTGGTTGTTTCCATATCTTGCCTATTATTGCTGCAGTGAACATAGGGGTACACCTACCTTGTCAAATTAGTGGTTTTGTTTCTTTTAGATAAAAACCCAGAAGTGGAATTACTGGATCACATAGTAGTTCTATTTCTAGGTTTTTTTTTTTTTTTTTTTTTTTAAGGAAACGCCATACTGTTTTCCAGAGTGGCTGCACCAATTAACATTCCCACCAACAGGGCACGAGGGTTCCCTTTTCTCCACAGCCTCGCCAACACTTGCTATTTCTTGTCATTTTGATACGAGCCATTTTGACTGAGCCACCCAGGTGCCCCTCATTTTCATTTGTCTTAAGGCATTTTTTGATAAATTGTCTGATTTTTATGTTGATCCATTGGCTATTTAGTAGCCTGTTGTTTAATCTCCACAATTTGTGATTTTTTTTCCCCAGTCTTCTTTTTGTGATTGGTTTCCAGTTTCATACCATTGTTGTCTGAAAAGATGCTTGATATGATTTCAGTGTTCTTAAATGTATTGAGACTTGTTTTGTGCCCTAACATATGATCTCTTCTGGAGGATATTCCATGTGCACTTGAGAAGGATGTGTATTCTGCTGCTCTTGGATGGAATGTTCCGCCTATATCTATTAAGTCCATCTGGTCTAATGTGTCCTTTAAGGCTGATGTTTCTTTATTGATTTTCTTAAAAAAAATTTTTTTTATTAACATATAATATATTATTTGTTTCAGGGGTACAGGTCTGTGATTTCATCAGTCTTACACAATTCACAGTGCTCACCATAGTACCTACCCTCCCCAATGTCCAGCACCCAGACACCCCGTCCCTCCCACACCCCTCCACTCCAGCAACCCTCAGTTTGTTTCCTGAGATTAAGAGTCTTTTATGGTTTGTCTCCCACTCCGGTTTCGTCTTGTTTCATTTTTCCCTCCCTTTCCCTATGATCCTCTGTCTTGTTTCTCAAATTCCTCATATCAGTGAGATCATATGATACTTGTCTTTCTCTGATTGACTTATTTTGCTTAGCATAATACCCTCTAGTTCCATCCACATCTTTGCAAATGGCAAGATTTCATTTTTTTAAAAAGATTTTTATTTATTTATTTAATTGACAGAGAGAGAGAGAGAGACAGCATGAGAGGGAACACAAGCATGGGGAGTGGGAGAGAGAGAAGCAGGCTTCTGGCCGAGCAGGGAGCCCGATGCGGGGCTCGATCCCAGGACCCTGGGATCATGACCTGAGTGGAAGGCAGTCACTTAACCAACTGAGCCACCCAGGTGCCCCAAGATTTCATTTTTTGATGGCTGCATAATATTCCATTGTGTATGTGTATATACACCACCTCTTCTTTATCCATTCATCTGTTGATGGACATCTAGGCTCTTTCCATAGTTTGGCTATTGTGGACATTGCTGCTATAAACATTGGGGTTCATGTGCCCTTTCGGATCACTACATTTGTATGTTTAGGGTAAATACCCAGTAGTGCAATTGCTGGGTCGTAGGGTAGCTCTATTTTCAACTTTTTGAGGAACCTCCATACTGTTTTCCAGAGGGGCTGCACCAGCTTGCATTCCCACCAACAGTGTAGGAGGGTTCCCCTTTCTCCACATCCTCCCCAACATCTGTTGTTTCCTGACTTGTTAATTTTACCCATTCTGTATGGTGTGAGGTGGTATCTCATTGAGGTTTTGATTTGGATTTCCCTGATGCCGAGTAATGTTGAGCACTTTTTCATGTGTCTGTTGGCCATTTGGATGTCTTCTTTGCAGAAATGTCTGTTCATGTCTTCTGCCCATTTCTTTTTTTTTCTGTTTCTTTTTTTTATTATGTTATGTTAATCATCATACATCACATCATTAGTTTTTGATGTAGTGTTCCACGATTCATTGTTTGTGCATAACACCCAGTGCTCTACGCAGAATGTGCCCTCTTTAATACCCATCACCAGGCTAACCCATCCGCCCACCCCCTCCCCTCTAGAACCCTCAGTTTGTTTTCCAGAGTCCATCGTCTCTCATGGTTCGTCTCCCCCTCCGATTTACCCCCCTTCGTTTATCCCCTCCTGCTATCTTCTTCTTTTTTTTTTCTTAACATATATTACATTATTTGTTTCAGAGGTACAGATCTGTGATTCAACAGTCTTGCACAATTCACAGCGCTCACCATAGCACATACCCTCCCCAATGTCTATCACCCAGCCACCCCATCCCTCCCACCCCCCACCACTCCAGCAACCCTCAGTTTGTTTCCTGAGATTAAGAATTCCCTAATATCAGTGAGGTCATATGATACATGTCTTTCTCTGATTGACTTATTTCACTCAGCATAACACCCTCCAGTTCCGTCCACGTCGTTGCAAATGGCAAGATCTCATTCCTTTTGATGGCTGCATAACATTCCATTGTGTATATATACCACCTCTTCTTTATCCATTCATCTGTCGATGGACATCTTGGCTCTTTCCACAGTTTGGCTATTGTGGACATTGCTGCTATAAACATTAGGGTGCAAGTACCCCTTCGGATCCCTACATTTGTATCTTTGGGGTAAATACCCAGTACTGCAATTGCTGGATCGTATGGTAGCTCTATTTTCAACTTTTTTGAGGAACCTCCATACTGTTTTCCAGAGTGGTTGCACCAGCTTGCATTCCCACCAACAGTGTAGGAGGGTTCCCCTTTCTCCGCATCCCCGCCGACATCTGTCATTTCCTGACTTGTTCATTTTAGCCATTCTGACTGGTGTGAGGTGGTATCTCATTGAGGTTTTGATTTGGATTTCCCTGATGCCGAGCGATGTGGAGCACTTTTTCATGTGTCTGTTGGCCATTTGGATGTCTTCTTTGGAAAAATGTCTGTTCACGTCTTCTGCCCATTTCTTCATTGGATTATTTGTTCTTTGGGTGTTGAGTTTGATAAGTTCTTTATAGATTTTGGATACTAGCCCTTTATCTGATAATGTCATTTGCAAATATCTTCTCCCATTCTGTCGGTTGTCTTTTGGTTTTGTTGACTCTTTCCTTTGCTGTGCAAAAGCTTTTTATCTTGAAGAAGTCTCAGTATTTCATTTTTGCCCTTGCTTCCCTTGCCTTTGGCAATGTTTCTAGGAAGAAGGTGCTGCGGCTGAGGTCGAAGAGGTTGCTGCCTGTGTTCTCCTCTAGGATTTTGATGGACGCCTGTCTCACATTTAGGTCTTTCATCCATTTTGAGTCTATTTTTGTGTGTGGTGTAAGGAAATGGTCCAGTTTCACTCTTCTGCATGTGGCTGTCCAATGTTCCCAACACCACTTGTTGAAGAGAGTGGCTTTTATCCATTGGACATTCTTTCCTGCTTTGTCGAAGATTAGTTGACCATAGAGATGAGGGTTCATTTTTGGGCTCTCTATTCTGTTCCGTCAATCTGTGTGTCTGCTTTTGTGCCAGTACCAGACTGTCTTGATGATGACAGCTTTGTAATAGGGCTTGAAGTCCGGAATTGTGATGCCACCGGCTTTGCTTTTCTTTTTCAACATTCCTCTGGCTATTCAGGGTCTTTTCTGGTTCCATACAAATTTTAGGATTATTTGTTCCATTTCTTTGAAAAAAGTTGACAGTATTTTGATAGGGATTGCATTAAATGTGTAGATTGCTCTAGGTAGCATAGACATTTTCACAATATTTGTTCTAACAGTCCATGAGCATGGAACGTTTTTCCATTTCTTTGTGTCTTCCTCAATTTCTTTCATGAGTATTCTCTAGTTTTCTGAGTACAGATCCTTTGCCTCTTTGGTTAGATTTATTCCTACATATCTTATGGTTTGGGGTGCAATTGTAAATGGGATCGACTCCTTTATTTCTCTTTCTTCTGTCTTGTTGTTGGTGTATAGAAATGCAACTGATTTCTGTGCATCGATTTTATATCCTGCCACTTTACTGAATTCCTGTATGAGTTCCAGCAGTTTTGGGGTGGTCTTTTGGGTTTTCCACATAAAGTATCATATCATCTGCAAAAAGTGAGAGTTTCACTTCTTTGCCGATTTGGATGCCTTTTGTTTCTTTTTGCTGTCTGATTACTGAGGCTAGGACTTCTAGTACTATGTTGAACAGCAGTGGTGATAGTGGACATCCCTGCCGCGTTCCTGACCTTAGGGGAAAAGCTCTCAGTCTTTCCCCATTGAGAATGATATTCGCTGTGGGTTTTTCACAGATGGCTTTTATGATATTGAGGTACATACCCTCTATCCCTACACTCTGAAGAGTTTTAATCAAGAAAGGATGCTGTACTTTGTCAAATGTTTTTTCTGCATCTTTTGAGAGGATCATATAGTTCTTGTTCTTTCTTTTATTAATGTACTGTATCGCATTGATTGATTTGCGGATGTTGAACCGACCTTGCAGCCCAGGAATAAATCCCACTTGGTTGTGGTGAATAATCCTTTTGATGTGCTGTTGGATCGTATTGGCTAGTATTTTGGTGAGAATTTTTGCATCCGTGTTCATCAGGGATATTGGTGTGTAGTTCTTTTTGATGGGGTCTTTGTCTGGTTTTGGGATCAAGGTAATGCTGGCCTCATAAAATGAGTTTGGAAGTTTTCCTTCCATTTCTGTTCTTTGAAACAGCTTCAGAAGAATAGGTATTAATTCTTCTTTAAATGTTTGATAGAATTCCCCTGGGAAGCCATCCGGCCCTGGGTTCTTGTTTGTTGAGAGAATTTTGAATACTGCTTCAATTTCCTTACTGGTTATGGTCAGTTCAAGTTTTCTATGTCTTCCTGGTTCAGTTTTGGTAGCCTATACATCTTTAGGAATGCATCCATTCCTTCCAGATTGTCTAATTTGCTGGCATATAGTTGCTCATAATATGTTCTTATAATTGTTTGTATTTCTTTGGTGTTGGTTGTGATCCCTCCTCTTTCAGTCATGATTTTATTTATTTGGTTGGGTCCTTTCTCTTTTCTTTTTGATAAGTCTGGCCAGGGGTTTATCAATCTTACTAATTCTTTCAAAGATCCAGCTCCTAGTTTTTCCTTCATCTGTTCTACTGTTCTTTTGGTTTCTATTTCATTGATTTCTGCTCTGATCTTTATTATTTCTCTTCTCCTGCTGGGTTTAGGCTTTGTTTGCTGTTCTGTCTCCAGCTCCTTTAGGTGTAGGGTTAAGTTGTGTATTTGAGACCTTTCTTGTTTCTTGAGAAAGGCTTGTATTGCTATATACTTTTCTCTTAGGACCACCTTTGTTGCATCCCAAAGATTTTGAGCAGTTGTGTTTTCATTTTCTTTTGTTTACATGCATTTTTTTAATTCTTCTTTAATTTCCTGGTTGACCCATTCATTCTTTAGTAGGACGCTTTTTAGCCTCCATGTATTTGAGTTCTTTCCAACTTTCCTCTTGTGATTGAGTTCTGCTTTCAAAGCATTGTGGTCTAAACCTATGCAGGGAATGATCCCAGTCTTTTGGTACCGGTTGAGACCTGATCTGTGACCCAGGATGTGATCTGGAGAACGTTCCATGTGCACTAGGGAAGAATGTGTTTTCTGTTGCTTTGGGATGGAATGTTCTGAATATATCTGTGACGTCCATCTGGTCCAGTGTGTCATTTAAAGCCTTTATTTCCTTATTGATATTTTGCTTAGATGATCTGTCCATTTGAGGGAGGGGCGTGTTAAAGTCCCCTACTATTATTGTATTATTGTCGATGTGTTTCTTTGCTTTTGTTATTAACTGGCTTATATAATTGGCTGCTCCCATGTTAGGGGCATAGATATTTACAATTGTTAGATCTTCTTGTTGGATAAACCCTTTAAGTATGATGTAGTGTCCTTCCTCATCTCTTATTATAGTCTTTGGTTTAAAATCTAATTTGTCTGATATAGGGATTGCCACCCCAGCTTTCTTTTGATGTCCATGAGCATGGTCAGTGGTTTTCCACCCCCTCACTTTCAATCTGGAGGTGTCTTTGCATCTAAAATGAGTCTCTTGCAGACAGCATATCGATGGGCCTTGTTTTTTTATCTAGTCCGATACCCTGTGTCTTTTGATTGGGGCATTTAGCCCATTTACATTCAGGGTAACTATTGAAAGATATGAATTTAGTTCTTTATTGATTTTCTGTCTGGATGATCTATCCATTGATGCGTGCGGGGTGTTAAAGTTCCCTACTATTATTATATTGCTGTTGATTTCTCCTTTCAACTCTGTTAATATTTGCTTTATATAATTTGCGTGCTCCTATGTTGGGTGCATAAATATTTACAACTGTTTTATCTTCTTTCTGGATTGACCCATTTATCGTTATGCCATGCCCATCTTTGTCTTTTAGTAGTCTTTGTTTTAAATTATATTTTGTCTGATATAAGTATAGCTATTCCAGCTTTCTTTTGGATTCCATTTGCAAGACATCTTTTTCTGTCCCTTCACTTTCAGTCTCTTTGTGTCCTTCCGTCTGAGGTGATTGTCTTGTAGGCAGCGTACAGATGGGTCTTGTTTTTTAATACATTCAGCCACTTTATGTCTTTTGATTGGAAAATTTAGTTCATTTGCATTTAAAGTAATTGCAGATAGGTATGTACTCATTGCCATTTTGTTAATTGTTTTCTTGATGTTTTGTGGCTCCTTTCTGTTTCTTGCTTCTCTTGCTCTTTTCCCTTGTGGTTTGATACCTTTCTTTAGTGTTGTTATTTAGATTTCATTCTCTTTATTTTTTGTGTATCTACTATAGGTTTTTGCTTTGTGGTTACCATGAGGTTTAATATATCAATCTATTTTAAGTTGATAGCGTGTTACTTTTGAATGCATTGTAAGACTGCATTCTTACTCCTTCACAAGTTCTATGCTTCTGTTATCACATTTTATATCTTTTTATGTATCTCTTAACTAATTTTTGTAATAATAGATATTTCTGCTACTTTTGTCTATTAACCTTCATGCTATTTTTTATAAATGATTAGCCTACTACCTTTGCTATCTGTTTACCTTTACCAATGAACTATTTTACTTTCATATGTGTCCTTATTACTAATTGGGGTCCTTTCTCTTGAGCTTAAAGGAGTCCCTGTAACCTTTCTCGTAAAGCCCATTTAGTGCTGGTGAACTCCTTTAGATTTTGCTTCTTTGAAAAACTCTTTATTTTTCTCCTTCAAAAATGAATGATAATGTTGCCAGGTAGAGTATTCTTGGTTGGAACTTTTGCTTTCAGCACTTTGAATATATCATGCCACTTTCTTCTGGCTTGCATGGTTTCTGCTGAAAAATCTGCTGATAATCTTTGGGGGTTCCCTTGCACATAAGTTTTTCTCTTGCTGCTTTTAAGATTCTGTTTTTATCTTTAACTTGTGACATTTGAATTATAATGTGTCTTGCTGAGGATCTTTGGCGTTCATCTTATTTGGAACTTTTTAGCTTTTTTGGATCTGGATGCCTTTTTCCTGACTCAGGCTTGGGAAGTTTCAGCCATTATGTCTTCATATAAGCTTTCTGTCCCTTTCTCTGTCAGTCTTCTCCTGGCTTCCCTATTAAGCTACTGTTGTTCCACTTGTTGTTATCCTATGAATCTCTCTCTCTCTCTCTCTTTTTTTAAAAAAAGATTTTCTTTATTTATTATAGAGAGAGATAGCAAGAGCAGGAACACAAGCAGAGGGAGTGGGAGAGACAGAAGTAAGCTTCCCTCAGGGCAGGGAGCCCGATGCGGGGCTCGATCCCAGGACCCTGGGATCATGACCTGAGCCGAAGGCAGACGCTTAACGACTGAGCCACCCAGGCGCCTCTATCCTATGTATCTCTTAAGCTATCTTCATGTTTTAGAATTCTTTTTTCCTTTTGATGCTCTGTGTGGGTTAGTTCCACTCTCTTGTCCTCCAGGCCACTAATCCATTCTTCTGCTTCATCTGTTCTGTTATTGAACCCCCTCTGGCATATTTTTCAGTTCAGTTACTGTGTTCTTCAGCTCTGTGACTTCTGTTTTTTTATATTTTCTATCTCTTTGTTGAAGTTCTTTCTGTGTACCTCCATTCTTCTCTGTGAGCATCTTTATGACCCTTATTTGGAACTCTTTCACTTCTCTTCATTTCATTAATTCTTCTCCTGGGGTTTTATCTTGTTTTGAAAAAGATATCTTTATCTTTATTTTGAACATATTCCTCTTCCCTCATTTTGCTTCACGCTCTTGTTTCTATGTATTAAGTGAAACAGCTTAATCTTATCTTGAAGGAGTGGTCGTAGGAAGACTAAGTGTGTTTCATTCGGCTGTCTTTGCAGTGCCCTGGGCGTGGTAGCCTCCCAGGAACTCTCTCCAGTCGTTTTAGTCCTGTGGACTCAGAACTACAAGCACCCCTGGCCACCAGAGCCAGGCATTCAAGGGGCATCCTCTGTGTGGACCGTGTGCATCTACTGGCTTTGCTAGGGCCACAGGGAAGCATTGGGCCAGGGCAAACTTGCTTGCTGGATTTAGTGAGGTGGTCCCTGGGTGAGTGCCGGGGCAGAGCCTGTGACTCTAGCAAGGTAGAAGGAGAGTACAAGATGGCCCTCTTGAGTGCTGGTAATGGCAAGATAGAAGAGCAGAAAAATGGCCTCCAGTGCCTCCATTCCAGGAAAGAGTTCCAACAGACCCCTGCTCCTCTAGCAGAAGCCTTACTATTAGCCAATGAATCTCCTTCACATATGGTCTATGTACTTTTCAACCTGCTGCTTTTGTGGAGGGTGAATCTGTGCAATCATAATTCCTTTAAGAGTGGAAACTTAGTTTCCTACAGGTCTTTGAGTCTCCTGGATGTAAGCCTTGGTTTTCAAAGCCAGATGTTTTGGGTCCCAAGTGCAGGTCCCAAGGTTTGGGTTTCCTGGTGAGGAGCTTGAACCCTTAATGTTTCAGGGATATGCTCTAGGTTTGTGAGATTCTTCCTGCTTATGGGTCACTGTACTGGGGGTGGGGTTTTGGTGAGACTGTGTTTCTGCCTTGCCTAGCTATCTCAGTGTGGCCTTGTTTTCCTTTGTTGTGGAGGGGCTAGTTTTCTAGTCTTGTTCACAGAGAATTGTTCTATAATTAGCTGTGGATTTGGCGTGTCCATGGGAGAAGGTGAGTTCAGGGTCTTCCAATGCTGCCATCTTGAACTGCCCCCTTTTCCCACCAGGGCATTTTTTAAAAAGATTTTATTTATTTATTTAGAGACAGAGCAAGTGGGGGGGAGGGGCAGAGGGAGAGGGAGAGGGAGAGGGAATCCCAAGCAGACTCCGTGCTGAGCAGGGAGCCCAGTGCGGGGCTCAATCTTACAACTCTGAGATCATGACCTGAGCTGAAATCAAGTGTTGGATGATCAACCGACTGCACCACCCAGGTGCTCCCACATGGGCATTGAAAGACTCAGTTCAAATACATTTGAATGAGAGGGCAAAGTACATTAGGTGTTCTATTTCTTGAACTAGCCATGGGAAATGTAAAGGTGGGTGTTTACTCTAGATTTTGGAAATTAACAAAAGTCCCAGTGGAATGAGCTGTTTCCTTCTTAGCTGCCAGGAATGAGGGAGAGCATAGGTGAGGTTGACAGATTTGAAAACCTGTTCATCTCTGTTAGAACAAATCAAAATAATTCTGGCTGTTCATTTTAGTCAGTTGAGTCCAAAATAAATGGTAAAGGTTTGTAAAGAGATGACAAAGCAATGTTATTTCTTTTCCATAATGAGCATTTTAAGGTGGCTAGTTTTAGAGAGTTTTTGTACTATAAAAGAAAGTCTTACAGCAGTTTTTAAAAATGGTGGTTTCCCTGTGCCCATTAAAATGATTTTTATTTATGGTCATATCATCATAGATTAGAAGGGACCACAAATTCATTATGTCTTTGTGTTAGTCTGTTCAGGCAGTTATGATGGAAAAACACCACAGACTGGGTGGCTTACAATCAACAGACATTTTTTTTCTCACAGTTCTGGAGGCTGAGGAGTCCCAGATTAAGGTCCTGGCAGATTCAGAGTCTGATGAAAACCTACTTCCTTAGATGGCCATCTGCTCGCCATCTCCTCACATGGCAGGAGAGGGGAGAGAGCTCTCTGGGGTCCCTTTAATAAGGGCACTAACCCCATTCCTGAGGGCTCCACTTTCATGACCTCATCACCTCTCAAAGGCCCCACCTGCAAACACCATCACATTGGGGGTTAGGTTTCAAGATATGAATTTTGGGGGGGGGACCCAAACAGGTAGAGTCATGGGTCTTGAAATATGTCACAAACATATAATGGTTTATGCTTTTTGTTTATTTTTTTAAAGAGTTTATTTATTTATTTGAGAGAGAGAGAGCGGGAAGAGGGGCAAAGGGAGAGGGACAAGCGGACACCATGTTGAGTGCGGAGCCCTACGAGGGGCTCGATCCCATGACCCTGAGATCATGACCGGAGCCCGAACCAAGAGTCTGATGCTTAACCAACTGAGCCACCCTGGAGCCCCGGTTTATGCTCTTTAAAATGCTTTTACACATCTCTCACTTTACTCTGCCTGGTGGGTCTGGCATTGTTACGTCAATTTCCTAGGTGAAGACATCGAAATGCAGACCCTTCGTCAAGAACCTGCTTGGCAGAGACAGAGAGTGGGCTAGAGCATAGTTTTCTTTTTGCACAGCACTCGGCCACCACACCTGCTTTGTGCTCTTTCACTCACACTGACACGAATAGGTTAGCACCCAAATCCTTTCAGACAGATGAGAAGTAATTAAGTCTGAGCCTCTTCAAACAAGATATCCAGCTATAAAAAGATGGATGTTGTAAGACCACGAAGATGGCAATCTTAAAAAAAAAAAAAAAAAATCCCAGCGAAGAGTAGTGTTGTGACTAGCGATGGAAAGCAAGCTGTGAGAACGGCACAGATTCCAGAATGCTGTTAAACCAGGCTGCTGGTCCCCTTCCCACGCAGGGAGGATGGTAATGTGCTTTGTTGGGTTTGTTTGTGCTCTGGATGCACTTAAGCCCCTAAGTGGTTCCTGGGCTCCTGGGTCATGCGTCCCAGAGTCCCAGCCCAAGGCTCACAGTACTTTCATCCCCACGTTATAACATTTTAGAAGACGTGGTGTTTGTAGAAGATGTGGTGTTTCTGGGTAACAGGAGGTCCAACTCTTGTTCACAGTCTGATTGTTTTTATTGAGGAATAATCTGCCTCATTTTGCTTCCTGCTGCCTGCATGCCTACCTTTCACCTTTGTAAGCTCCAGATACTGTGTCTGTGTAGGATTGGAGGGGACAGGTGGTTGGAGGCAGCTTTAATTTCTATTTTGCAGCTCTTGCAAGTGAAACAGGTAAAGGAGGAAGGGGCTGGCATTCTTAGCTTGGTGTGTTGGGAGATTGTGGATTTCAAGTATCTGTGCTCATGCTGTCCCCGAGGACTACAAATGATCAGAGGCTGGCTCTAAATGAAAGACTAAATAAATCTTGAGTTGAAGTTACGTAGTGTTTCCAGGATTGCAGGGAAGACCCCGGACGGGCAGTGGAGCCTGGGGCTCTCAGCTGTGGGGAGGCCTCCCGTTCGGAACCCTGCTCCCACTTTAATCAGAACCCTGACACTTAAGGGACTAAGCTGGCAGTGGCATCCATTTATCCATTTTATAGAATGGCCCTAGGTAACTACAGGGCCATAATCCAAATCCTATACTGGGATGGGTCCCCAGGCTCATTAGTTGATGACAAAATTGGAGAGGACCCTGACACATACAGATTCATTAGAGATAGCTGGATGGATTTATATCTAAGAGGTCACCCTTGGAAACTTGATGAATTTCTATGGGTGGAGCGCAATGCAAATAGACAAGACTGAAGCTTCCTATTTAATCTGCATCTGCTCCAAGAATGCTTGGATATAGTACCGCTTATCCCAAATCCTGACTGAAAAGGAAGTAGTGTATTAATATTGTCTTTCTGAAATGGATTAAAAATAGGGAAATCAGAAGCTGGGAAGAGGGACAGACAAAAATTTATCAAGGTAGATGCTAACAAATGGAATTTACTATTATTATATTAAAAACAGAAAATGGCGTTACGTTTATACACCATAATTTATCATACATAATGCTAATAATGCCCCTCTGGTTACTCTCAGCCCTTGTTGCCCTTAGCACTGCAGTCTGGGTGGGGTGCCAGTCTAGGGAAATAGGATGACAATGTCTAAGAGTGTATCTTTTCAACAATGCAAAGGACACAGATCAGTGTTTCTCAACCTTTTTTCATGATCATTCCAGTGAGGAGGAAGTTAAATTCAATTTAACTGATGTCTACCAATAGAAACGAAACACTAAGGAATGAGATTTGGTAGGGGGGTGTAAGTGGGGTAGAAGCGGACCGTGAATGCCACAAACCACTGTGACATCTAAGATTGTCTTTCATCCTCTCTAGGAACCAGTTTTCTTCCCCTTGTGGGTGACATTCCCCATTGAAAATGCATGATACATATCTGTGAAACCAGACAATTTCTGAAGTGATGTTTAATTGTCTCTCGTTATGGATATTGTTTCCATCACCCACATTAGTAGCCTCCATCCACCAGGAGGTCGGTAGTGTCAGTGACGTCCTTACTATGTGTAAGATCCTTCTCGGACGTGGCATAGTTTCAGTCCTCACAACAACCCTGAGGTTGAGAGGTTCAGCGACCTCCCCAAACTCACGTAAGTGGCTTGAACCAGACTCATGTATGTGCCTTTCTAAGGCCAGAGACCTTGATCTTTCTAACATTTACTTATTTTGTTTGTATTTTAAAAAAGATTTTATTTATTTATTTGACAGAGAGAGAGAGAAAGAGCACAAGAGTGGGGTGGGGGCAGAGGGAGAAGCAGACTCCCCGCTGAGCAGGGAGCCCGACAATGGGGCTTGATCCCAGGACCCTGGGATCATGACCTGAGCCAAAGGCAGACGCTTCACCGACTGAGCCACGCAGGTGCCCCTCTAATGTTTACTTTTTTTTAAAGGGCACATTGCAAGGTGTGTCTCTGTAGTAAGGAGGGGAGGGGTATTTATTTCTCAAGTCAGTTTTGGAGTCTCTGGATTGCATTTTGGCTACTGGAGTAGAACAGAAAAGAGAAATTTGATTAGAACTAAATTTTGTCTCTCTCTTCCCCACCCCCATGATTTGAAATGTGTTCCTTAGTGTCATATGGGAACAACCTTAGCTGCTTGATATGGGCAGTGATCCTAGGAACATCAGTGAATTGCACACGTTGAATATGGTTTAATAGTATTATATTCTTTTTTTACAGCATAGAAGTACATTTACACAAGCTATTAAATATAGAATTTCCCTCATGTTTGGGAGAATCTTTTATTGTCTTAGCTGCATTTTTGTATTGCTTGTTAATTGAGTCTAGGTTTCTATCACTAAGCTGCCAAACTCATTTGTTAACTGTTGACTATGAAGGCTAGCTGGCTGGAAATAGATTCCCTGGTAAACACAACCTAATGGAAAGACCTGAGAGGTGCTGAGAGAAGGCCTCATGTTTCTGCTGCAGATCTGCTCATGGAGAAACATGCCTCTCAAGGTTGTGGAATAGACTGACATCGAGTGATATGGTGACATGAAGAAAAGTTTATTCTATCGCAGACAGCCACTAACCAATGTCTTTTGGCTCCCTGATCACTTCGGGTTTTAAAACCACCAGGGGTATTCTCTTCCCCATCCTCATTTTCCTCACCTCTGCATGATAAGCAGGTAATTATTGACATCAGTAATTGATAGGAAAGTATTTTTTTCTGCTGCCTCTTTTCAGCCCATCCCTCCTTGACAGCTATGCGGAAACACTCTAGGGGTCAGTGATGTGGTTTCTTTCTTTCTTTTTTTTTAAACGATATTATATTTTTAACACAGATTTTGTACATCTTCTATTAATCTCTACATAGATTAATGGCTCTTAATTTTACCAAATACTGACTTCCCCAAGTGTGGAGTTTGAAGAGGACAATAGACGGCAGAGAGCATTAGGCAAGCAGTAGAGTAATGATCCTTTGCACAGGATTCAAGAAAGTGAGAGAGAAAAAAAAAAAACAAAAACACCCTGATTTTCAACATGCAGTGCCTGAGAAGTAGCTATATGCAAATAAAACCAGGCTCCTTCTTCTTAGCTCTGGGGAGAGAATATATCAGGCTGTAGCCCACGCTGGTGGGTACCACGTGGAAATGTATGTATGCCGATGTAGAAACATAGCTGTTTCTTCTCTGGACTTCAGCCTTTATATTTAAAGTAAATTATATCCATACATCTCTATGGGTAGATTTCCCACCTGAGCTCTTAGAGATGTTTCCCCTTTAACACACCCCCAACCCTTTCTCTCTCCCCTCTTGGCAGTGATGCATGTAAACCAAATTAGGAACACGAGGTCCCTGAACAGTGAGTAACTGATTGATAGGCGCTCCCCTCATTTTAAAGATGCGGAAATTGAGGTCGTTAGAAGCCACGCAAACTGGAGCTCAGATTGCCTGGCCGGATGTGGCACATCACGTCGTCAGTCTGCTGTCATTGTTCCCGACTCTTGGCTTCTTAGAGAGAGAGAGAGAGAATGCAGAAATATGTTGGCAGCTTCATCTGGTGGCCAGAGAACAGTTCTAAGCCAGAGGTAAGCTTCAAGGAGAACTAAGAGTGGGGGAAGTTGGCTCCCCAGAGCGTGGCATTTTTTAGAGAATGATACATTGGTTGGAAAATTGACTCAAAGAAGATGAAGATCTTTCTGGCAAAAATATTTTTATAATAAGATTTGTAGAGAATATTATAAAAACCGTACACCACATCTTTTCCCGGATACAAAATCCCACTGAAAGGTGACATTTGGTTTCTGGGATGCCAAAAATCAACCCGTTTTGATGTAGACAGTGAGGAGTCATTGTGTGTGTGTGTTTGTGGAGAGAGCTTCTAACTTGTTTTTCCACAGACATGTCGTGTGACCTTGGTCAAGTCGAATCACTTCCCTGGACTTTGAGGTGTTTTTCTGCAAAATAAGAGGGTTGAACCCCATGATTTCTAAAGTACCTCGCTGTTCCATACGTCTCTGCAAATGGGAAGACACATGGTTTGTAGCCTTATGATGTTTTACATGGTTCCATAGCACTATTTTCTAGCTGCTGCATATCGCTGTAAAAGTTTTCTGATTTGCGATAGGTGGTTTTTTTAAAGATTTTATTTACTCATTTGAGAGAGAGAGCACGAGCAGGGGGAGGATGCGGGGCTCGATCCCAGGACCCCGGGATCATCACCTGAGCTGAAGGCAGACGCTTAACCAACTGAACCATCCCGGTGCCCCACGCTCGGTGGTTGTGTATACAAAGATCATTTAGTAGATAATAAAGTGTCCCTGGATGACAAGAGGTAGGTACAATACACACAGTGATATCAAACCTGATTATTTGTGTATTAGTTCAAGCCGATCTGCTGATATTCGTGGTGTCGCCCGGTGAGTGATTTATAAAGTCAGTACGCCCCGCTGAAACCTCTCTGCCTTTTCCAGATATTTACGGTATAGCACGGTTCCCATAGGTAGGAATGATTGTCTGATATTGTTAGCGTAACCCCTGTGATCTCACGTAGGCTTCTGTGATTATAATGATTTGGATTTGAAAAGACAGTTGTGTTTGGCTGGCAACCTCCCCATTTGATTTCTTCCATATCCAGTTCTTTGTCTGGCTCCTTGGAAGCCATGCGGTATAGTATGTGTAGCTGGAATGTCTTCTGCTCCTGGCGTCCAGGTTTTTGACTGTGTCTTTGCATTGTCAGTGGGAGAACTGGAGAGTTAATATTGCTGTGTTGCCTGAAGGAATAAAAGCACAAATTATTTCTGCAATCAGAAATCACCAGAAGGAGTTTATCACAAATTATAACAGAGAGAAAAGCGGACACCGAAAGGAGATTTTTACCTTTGTTTGCTTTTTGTCTCAATACCTCGCTGAGATTTATCAGCCTTTAATGAAGAAGGAAAAAGAAGACCTCTCCAAACCAATGCATCTGAATTTTATCTGGTTACTGATTCCCTCTGCCCATGTGCACTCTTTTTTTTTTTTTTTTCCTTTGCCTATCTAGCTCAAGGACATGGAGGTCTCTCTTTTTCTCCTTTAAAGATAGGCTGTAAGGGATCCTGGACACACTTAAGTGTGTGAAATTCAGCTACATTCATCGGTGTTCTTTCAAAAGAAGCAAGGAGTCTGTATGCATCTTTCTAATCACAGTTGGCCTGTCTGTCCACTTGCTTGTGACTGACCGTTGTATTTGTGGGAATGTTGCTGTTTAAGGAGGGGGCTGTTTCCAGTGTTGGACACCTCCGTGTTCCCACCACCTTTGGGTTTCCTACCAGAATGCTGTTGGCTTTCAGTTACGGGTTTCAGTCAGGATGCTCTTGGGATCTGCGGAGAATTTTCTTGATAGTCCCCTTTGCGTGATTTTAAGTTGTACACTGTGGACCTCTTACTTATGTTTCGGGAGTGAAGAGACCTCCCAGTTGCAATCCTAAGAGTCCATGGCACACATCTATGAAAATGGCCCCATGACAGCCAGGTCAATGTATGTTGAGTGCCACTGAGGCCCAGTGCCAGGAAAGTAGAAGGCACTGCCCTTGGAATTCTAAAGGATGCTATTCCTTTGAGCAGAAAGGATCTGGAAAACGATTTTCTCCATGTTTCTGTTTGCATAGGTGTTGGGCATGTGCTAGTGCCAAACAGCGTCCTACGATCGGCTCACTGCCATCCCAGCTACCCTGGAGGGCCACATTTTCAGGTATGGAGGCAGTACTGAGGGAGGTCGACTGGAGGCCCTGCTCATTGGTGCTTTGTGTTTAGTTATTGGACAGACCCTAACTCTTCCAAAGGTGCCATGGGGACAGGTGATCTTCACGATCCCATGTGAAGTACAGTGCTGGGTATCTTCAGGATGAATGGCTTAGCATGCTGCCTTTTTAGCCTCCTCTGGGAGGAGCACAGAGTTGGCAGCATTCCGTTTGCATCATTGCTGGAATCTTGGGGCTGGAAGAGCTCTTAAAAGTCATCTACTCCACCCACCCACCCCCATCTGATGCCCCAGCTGCCTCTACAACCAAGTTGTCATCCTTGCCTACGCATGATGCTCTCAGAGACGGGGGCCTCAGAACCCATTCCATATACCGAAGCTGAAACTTTCTTCCCTATTGTTCCCATCCATCAGTGTTAGTGGGGCTTCTAGGAACTGCACAAAAGAAGTCTCATTGTTCTGCAGAATGCCAGCCTGTCAGAACTTTGTGTGACACCCCACTCCCGCTCTCTCGTCTGGTTCGAGTCCTTTTCCATTGACATCCCTTCTAATGAAGTAGAGAAGAAGCAAAGAAGGATGAAAAGATGGCTTCAAGATAACAGGAGAGGGGCATTCCTTTCCCTGCCAAGCAGTGTGGTTGGTTCACCTGAATCAGAGAAAGGGGTGGGCTGAGGAGTTGCACAAACCTTCCTCCAATAACATGTTTTCGATTTTTCCTCTCCCTTTTGGTCCTTCTGATGGAAATAAGCTCCAGTTCTTCCATATTGCTCTTAACAGTATTCAGATACGGTCTCACTTGTTCTGGTCATCTCCTTCCTCTTCATACTCCCTTTTGATGTAACAATGCAGCCCCAAGACCCTGTGTGTCCTACTGATGGCCTGGCCACACTGACGATTCCTCTAAGCCACATATGCCCGCATTCCTTCTAAATTCCTTTGCTGCACTCGTGAAGGTAGTTCTGTTGACCCAAGTCAGGACCTTACATTTATAACTATTTAATTTCATCTGGTTAGAAATCCCACTGCTACAGTGTGCTGAGATCTGTTTGTCCTGGCCAGATTGAGACACTGTCAGCCAGCGCATCTTTAGTACTTCCAGCTGCACCCATGAGCCTCTCTTGCTTCTGAGGAACAGTTATTACCACATTCAGAGACTTTCCCTGTTACCTAATACAGATTGGTGTCCTGGACTGACACAAGCTTCTGTGGCAGGTGGGCTGGCGATCATTAGGAAGTGCTGTGCTTAGTCTCCTCTTTTTTCTTTTCTTTCTTTCTTTCTTTCTTTCTTTCTTTCTTTCTTTCTTTCTTTCTTTCTTTCTTTCTTTCTTTCTTTCTTTCGTCTTTCTCTTTCTGTCTGTCTGTCTTTTTTTCCTTCCTTCCTTCCTTGGTACTCTCAGATTTCCCTAGCAGAGAACTGGTGTGATCTAGAATGGCATTTGTAGCCACCCCTGTTCAATCAGATTAGCAAGAGAGAGTTTAGCTAAGCACCACTGCTCTGCAAATGGAATCTCCAAATGCCGTGTCAGCAGAAGGAAAAGTATTGACCTCCATAGAGCCTGGGGAAACCAGGCGGAGGGGTGGGGGGCGGGGACTAGGAGGACTTAATGGTTATTTGGCAAAAGGCAAAATGCATTCCCTCCAAGCACTATTCCTAGACAGAGATGGAGGATCACTGGTAATGGTGGCCAGATCCTGCGGTCTCTGTTGTGATCTGTTTTAAGGAAAACTTTCTTGCCTCATCCTGATTTCTGCATCAGGCTGAGCGACGTTCCACTTGCTGGCTTAATGACCAGATTGTCTCCACTGCTAATCAAGATCATCAGACTCTCATTTCAGCTTTCAATTATGTTATATCCCACGAACAAATGACACGAGATGAGCTTGGTATAAGAGTCCTACTAAGGCAGTTCTGATGTCTTATTTATTGGTTCTCGCCAGAGAATGAGCTCTTCCACTTGAGTGAAATGAACAGATAATGGAAATGTTTTGCTTCCAAGGGCCAAATGTGCAATTTTGGTGCCTAGGTCGTAGAACAGAGGTCAGCTGTCCTGTTTCCTCTCTATGACACATAAGCTAAGGATGGGTTTTACATTTTTATTTGGATGAAAAAAGTTGAAAGAAGATTTCAGGTCATGTAAACACTATATGAAATTTGAATTTCAGTGTCCATATATAAAGGATTCTTAGAGTGCAAGTCACACCTCCGTTTTTACGTATTCCCTGCTGCTTTCTTGAAATAAAAGCAGTGTTGAGTACCCACAAAACCTAAAAACATCTATTGTCCGGCCCTTTACAGGAAAACCTTGCCAAAACCTGGTCTAGAGCATAGTTTTTGTAGAGGACTCTTCATTTTGTGACTTTTAATCTGTTGGGGGCTGGGAAAATAAACTTTTCATAAATAACATCTTTAATAGGAGTCTTTTGGTATCTGAATGTGGGCTCAAAGAAGGAACTATGGGGAGTTTTCAAACTGCTAAATAAGACATCTAATTCTATATATAAAATCACAGACTTGGAACTGGAAGGAATATTCCAAGAAGCTCAGTGAAGTTGCCGGGCTGGGTGTTTCTGGATTCTTTCTATGCAGACTTAATAATCTCTTAATCTGGGGTTGTACAGTAACTTCTGATATTCAAGGCATTTTAAGGATTGCCTCCTTCTTCTAGATCTTAGAGTTTTCCCATTAGTCACATTCATTCAACAGCATTCTTATGCACTTTCTGTGTGCCAGTGTGGAGACCTTTCCTAGAGCTTTTGCTAGATGTGGAATTTTGGGGGACTTCTTAGTTTCTTTGCAGTTAACCTGATGCTAAGTTATGTTGTTCTTTTCTTGGCTTATGGCTAGCTGTCTGTTTCATATCCGTAGAGGAATTTGAAATTTGAACTATCAGCTGCCCGTTTTATATACACACACATATATAATTTTTGATTTAAATTAAGTTGACTTTTTCAATTTTTTTTTCAATTTTAAGTGGGCTCCACACCCAACGTGGGGCTTGAACTCAAGAACCTGAGATTAAGAGTCGCATGTTCTACTGATTGAGCCAGCCGGGTGCCTCTAAAATGACTTTTAATTGGGACAATGTCCCTGAGATTTCTTCATATAATTTTTATGCTCAGGTTTAGATTACTCAGTAATTGAGACTCATCCTTTAAATCAATCTGTATAAATCTATATCTGTATTTATATCTGTGTATATATCTATATAGATATAATACAATTACACATAAAACTGTACATATTATAATTATATATATATATATTTCTGTATAATTTGTATTTATTTTCCCCCAGGAACAGGGTTTAAGCCCTAGAGAGACTATTATAGTACCCAGAATATTCTATTTTCATAGTTCATTTACATGCAAAGCCTATTACTTGTTTTCCTTTGTATTCTCAACATTCAAAGACTGTAGTCAGTACATAGTAGATGCCTATTAAATGCTTATTGAATTGAACTCAATTGACTTTAATTGAAAGAATATCCTTGAAATTTCTTCACATACATAATTTTTATCCTTAGGATGAGATTAATCAGTGATTGAGATGCATCCTATAAAAATCTCTCTGTAGTTCCACCGGTATTGTCAAGGGCAGGTTTATATTTGATCTGCATTTGGCAGGTGGATGTTGAATTCACTTTTGGAGTCTGTGTGGTGTAGAGAGAGGTCAGAGGAGTAAAGCGTGGTTGGCTGGGGGAATCGGTGCCTCTCTGTGCCCCCACCCCCGCCCTGGGGACAGCTACCCTGGCTGAGTATCCCATCTGGAAGTGGAGAGGAACGGCTAGGCATTAGTGGTGCTAAGACAAATGAGAGAGGAAGAGAAAGGGAATAATTGGCTGAAGAAGGCAGACCCTTCGTAAAATTTCGATCTAGTCCTTGGGTTCAAAATTTACATACCCTGTTAGATGAGAAATGTCACGATTGTACCTGCAGATCAAGACCCAGAGTCCAGAAGGATCATGGAATGGTCAGGATGGAAGAAACCCTGGACCCTGTTTTTCAGCCCCCTGGCGCAGAGGCCCTTAAGCTGGTTAGTCCATGGGTTCCCTGAAAAAGCTAGGTGTCTGCCTGTTACCTTTCTCTGGAGAGAGAAGTCAGACCTTTCATTATTTTCTGGGAGGAGTCGAGGACACTGCCCCCCCCCCCAAAAGGTGAAAAAACCCCTCTCTAGAAGATAATGTGAACTCTTCACAGGGCCCCTGATAAACAGTGGTTGAACAATCTCATTTGAACCTTTCAGTGATGGCAAATGTACAATTTCCTGAGCCTGCTCAGCTGGGCTTGGGAAGCAGGTATTCCTCACATCGAGTGGTGATTTATCTCTGTGTAACTTTCCCACAATTCATTTTATTGCTTTGGTTTCTGCCCCCGGAAGCAACTGAAAAGAAGGTTCCCCCCCTCTTCTGTGCTGAAGTCCTTTGAATAGAAGAAGTTTGTATGCCTTCCTCAAGGTAGGCTTTCCTAAGCAAAAGAACCTGTCCAAACTCCTGTCATTTACCTGTAGCTTCCAGGCATTTCCCCATGTTGTTTGTTTGGTCTAGTTTTCAGCGTCCCGTATAAGGTCATGGCACCTAGAACTGAAGATAGCGTTCCACGGGTGTTCTGACCGGCCCAAGTCAGAATACCACCGCCACCCTCATTGTTCTAGATAATATATTTCTATTAATGCCTACTTAACTCATTTCGTGATAGCCACTTCATACTGCTGATTCTTGAGAAGGTGTTGATTTGCCAGCATGTTCTTCAACCTGTTTGTAGGTTTGGCTTATGAGTCTGTTTATACCCACTGCCTTAGATTAAAAAAAAAAAAAAGGCATCCCGTTGATGCCCAAATTGGGGCAGTTGTGTCCATGTATGTGGATGGGTAAGCTTCCTTTCAGGAATTAGGAAAAAAAAAAAGCCCTCATTTTACCTTTATTAGTCTCGTTGCTTTGCAAAAACACTAAAGAGCAAACCCATATGAGGGGTACAGTGTTTAGTAAGAATGTTCAGCCATGAAAATGCGTAAGTGACTTATTTATTATATGATCAATTATTTGTTTTTGAAGGAATTTGTAGCATTTTTTATTGGAAAGACCTGGGAATGCAGTGGTGAACATCAGTTCGGGTAGCATTCAGGGCTTTTAGTGGATATAATCATTGTGAGGAATTTCTTTGTGGTAGAAAATGGTCACTTGTCCTTTATAAAATGAGGAAGGCATTGTGAGCCAAGTAGGAGGTGGATATCTGCCCCCCCACCCGTCTACAGATGTCAAAAATGGCCACCGCCATTAGGGTCTGCCTGGAATGGGATGGAGCCAAGAAGCCCGTGCTGCGCCATGTGTATACACACAGCTGTAGGTGTAAGGCAGAGGAACCTTGTGCCGACATGGGGTGGCTCTGCTCCTGAGAGAAATAGAATGTTTTCTCTATGTTCTTTCCTCATGCTGTTAGATCATTAGCTATAGATCCACAGACTTGTAATGGAGCTGGAGATCTCCCTCTGCTGCCAAATCTATAATGAATTGTGGGTAAGGACAGGGCAGGTTTAATCAGCCCGGGTGTGACAGGACCCTCGGGAATAGAGTCACCAGGATCCGAATCCTGCAGCGGCTGTCCCCATCGGACGCACTGATTCCCGATGAGGGTGTTCAGAGTTGTCTGCGTCTTCAATGGCAGAGCCGTCGGAACCAGCATGTGGGGAGAGAGGGCAGAGGGCAAGCCAGCCTCGAAGCGCTGTGTTCTCTCCGCCCTGCTCTCTTGGGGGTTGCTGGGATTAAAAAGGAAAAATATATATATATATTTAATATATTTAAATACATATATATTTATTAAAATATATATATATATTTTTTTTTTTTTTCCTGAGAGTTGGGAGAAACATTTAATTAGAGGTGGTAATGGAAAGTCACCGTGGCTGCACAGTGCATTGGAGTTAGCAGGGGTTAGACTTAACATATTTAAAGGTACTTGCTCGCAAGCTGTTTGGTGATTAGGGATCAATCTGCAGAACACGGCAAGTAAATAAATAAAACCACGGTGGGAAAAATGAATGTGCTGAAGTTAGGCTGCGTATAATTGTGACAAAACCCCAGCTGAGCCTATGCGGTCCCCACAGAGAGTTGGGCAACCTCGTCGGGGGGCGTCAGCCAGCCTGGGCTCTTGCCTGTGGCCCTGCATGGAACACCCGAGAAGGCTGTCTGGCTCTTGGCACGCTGTAGGTTGAGGTGATGTGTTCAGCCAAAACTGGTCGATGGAGTGACCAGATTCCTCCAGTGTTTCTGGGGTTGCCCCTGCCCATAAAGAAAACCTCAAAGTGCGTTAGGTTGAGTTTTCCCAGGCTTTGATCGTGTGTGTTTGGTCGCGGGTCTTCATAGCTGGTGTCTGGACCCAGGGTCTTTCATCAGCAGTCTTCGGAGACTCTGAGAGCTCCAAGGACTTCATCCTTCCTTTCATCTTCCCCTGGTGGGGGTGTGAGTGTGGCCAGCAGTTTCACCCACCCGTGTCTATGAAAATACTCGACAGAAGGTGGAACACATTATGGAAGGGCTATAGATGATAAGAACAGGCTGATGTCATTTAAAAAAAAAAAAACAACTGTGCTTTGTGGGAAAAAAATCAATAAAGCTGGGTTTTTTTTGTTTTTTTGTTTTTGTCTTAATAAAACCCAACACAGGGTTGCTTGCCTCTTTCGTTTTTCAGTTGGCTGTTTGAGTATCAATTTAAACGGAAGCCTGCTTCCGAGAATCATCTATGTGGGGGGCTCTCCATTTTATGTGGTGGATCAATTGCCAAGTTGACTGTTGAAGCCAGTGTCCCTTCAGTTTGCCCTTTTTAAAAAAAAAAAAATTCCCCTTTACCCATTTTTCCCAGCCCTCTGGCAACCCTCAGTTTCTTCTTTGTATTTATGGGTCTGTTTCTACAGTTTTATTTATTTGTTTGTTTGGGGTTTTTTTTAGATTCTACATAGAAGTGAAGTCGTATATTTGTCTTTCTCTGTCTGACTTAATTCACTTAGCATAATGCCCTCTAGTTCCAGCCACATTGTCACAAATGGCAAGATCTCATTCTTTTTTATGGCGAATATTCCTTTATGTACACATATAGTATTCCATTAATATATACATCTCACATCTCCTCCATCCACTCATCTACTGACAGGGATTTACTTTGCTTCCATGTCTTGGCTATGGTAAATAATGCTGCCATAAACATAGAGGTGCAGATATTTTTCGAATTAGTGTTTTCTCTGGGTAAATACCCACTAGTGGAATTAGCTTCAGTTTGCTCTTAATTTTATTGAGAGCTTCATTGCCAGCAGGAAGGCTCCTTGTCCAGTCCTGATAATGAGTTTCATGGCCAGCAATGCCTCTATACCCTTGAACTCCATAATCAGTATCGTGCCTGTGGTGGCTCCCTACAGAAAGATCAGAGGTCCCTCTGGTGCCCAGTTTGATAGCTGTTAAGAATATCCACAAGAAGCAAGGATTTGTGGGATATGTGAGGGCCCAAGGATGGAACAACCAAGCAATATTTATGCTGATTTTAGATACTTTCTTGATCCGGGGAGGAGGGGGAACCAAACTCCAGATAAGAAGAGCAGCCTCACTGGAGACCTTTGGCAAAATGAGCAATAAATCTAACAGGCTTCTTTGGAACTCTCTGAAAGCTGGTAAATCACAAGTTTCTACTATGGTTCTACGTAAGAGGACTGGCTCATTATTTCTTGTAAAAATAACTTAGGGACTGAATTTCTTTCCAAGTATGAAATCTGGTGAGCGTGTGAGATCATGTGATTTTATTTCCCCTGTTAGGGCTTTCACATCATTTATAACTAGAACCTAAGAGCAACTTTGTTGCACTTCAAAAAAAAAAAAAATGAAGCTCTGTAAAGCCTATCGCTTTCTACTGACCCGCTGCAGTTTGAAAATTGCTTTGGGATTTTTATGAGCCATCCCCGTGAAGTTCATAAAAAACAAACACGGTTTACATTCTATATGAGAGCGAAGTATAAAATATTCAACATAACCATTTTATTATTAAGAAGAGGGGGCGTACAGCTAGATGTAAGGCTAAGTCCTGATATTTATGCAATTTGGTGCCTGCATGTGTATTAGAATTGGCTTCAGTTGCCAATCGTGGCCAGAGAAGGGCACAGTGGCCATAGAAATTAGGAAGTTGGGAGGGGGGCGGAGGGATTGGGGGTGTGGAGAGGGGGAAAAGGCAAGGGAAGGAGAAAAGGAGAGTCAAATTGATAGATTTCACAAGCACCCCAAATGTGTCAGGCACTGCCCTAGGCATTTTTTTGTACACCCAATTTCATTTAATCCGCCCAGTGCCCTTGCATTGTACACACGTTAAAAATTCCAATAATATGAATAAAAAATGTGCTGGGTACTTCTTTTAAGAGAGAGAAAGGGAAGGAGAGAGACACACACCAAGAAGAGGAGGAGGAGACGCAAGAGGGAGGGAAGGAGCCACAGAGTCGGCCTCGTTTCAAAACACTCAGAGTTTTGGGAACCTGCATTATTTATCTCATTATTCTTTTTTTTTTATCTTTTTTTTATCTTTTTTTTTTTTATCTCATTATTCTGAGTCCTCCTCCGCCTGACTCAATCCAACTAGTAAACCAATTGGATCTCTGTGGGTATGATGTTGATAGGAATTAAGAGACACTTGGGGTGCCTGGCGGGCTCAGTTGGAAGAGCACGCGACTGTTGATCTCAGGGTTGTGAGTTCGAGCCCCACGTTGGGTGTAGAGATGACTTAGAAAAAAACCTTTAAAAAAAAAAAAAAAACCCAAAACAAAGAACTAAGACATGTTTCACGGTCAGGAGCAAAGGGACCAGAGACAGTTCACAGCTCTTTGGCTGCTCTCTTTAGCCCTACAGAAGCTCTCGTCTAAGGAGATTATCACACTTCTGAGGGGATCTGTTTTGTCTCCTCCTATTGTGGTTCCAGAATGTTATTTTTCTGAACAACTCTTGCTTCCTGTAGGCAACAGAGTTAGCAGTGGTAGGAGGTGAGATGCTCTTTACCCTTAACTTATCACCTACAACTGCATTTTTCAGCTAATGGTTTAGAAATCCAGAATCACTTTTTTCCACGTTTAAGTCTGACTCAGAAAAAAAAAAAAACCTTTTTGTATTCTTTTGAAAGGAATATATGTGATTTGGGAATTTCTGTAAGCCCTTTCTTAGTGGGAAAACATAAAATCCAAGTTAAAATGATAAGATACTAAGTTCGGTGTTGCCAAGTGGAGTCTAATTTCAGTTCATATATTCTAATTTCTAATTCCACGTCCTAGGAGGCAAAGCCCCCTTTGACTACCCCCTTTAATCCAGGCCTATCACTTGGGGCTCTCATAGCTCCCTTGTCTGTAAACACCATCTGGCAAAACCGAGAATGTCACTAATGACCTACATGCTTTTGGATACACAGAAACCAGGGGATGGTTCTCAGGATCTCATTGGATGAATGACATTTTTGAGAACAGCACTGATGACCCTGCCTGGCAGGAAAAGGGTGGGGAGGGCAGGGGACACACGGATTGTATCGGGAGGGAGGGAGGAAAAGTGTGTTGTGAAACTTTGCTGTAGGCTTTCCAGAATCTGGTGAAAGTGGGACGAGTGTTCACAGAAAAGTAAGATGGTTAGAGAACTTGTGGTGATTCAAATGATGTTTTGTGGAAGTCTGGAAGAATACAGCCACAAAGACATAATTACTGCAAAATTTGCTGCATTGGACCCGATCACCACTTGATGACTCTAAGTGTGCCCATGCCATAAAGAACCCAGTTTTTTGGTGCGGAGAAAAAACACCGATACCGTGTCTGTTTGCATACTCACGTTAATCGTTGGCAGTAAAGCCATTGATTAAACAATAAATCCGAACAAGATAGGACTGGATCACATACTGCACAGAGTAAGGCCAGCCATTTTCGAGATGAGAGGATGATTCTGCAAAATGGGGTCAAGCCAGGAACTCTCTGTACTCCCCCACTGGACATCTGCAGTCAGAGTTCTAGAATAGAACTGTGTGGATCAGTTTGAATGAGAGATTGTATCTGAGTTTTGGGGTTTTCTTTGCCCAAATTCTACCCTGTAAAGGATGGTTTGCCTGGATGTATGAGAGAAGTGTGAATGAAGGAAGAGATCACAAAGACTGTTCCGGATGAAACTGCTGTAAAGGGTCCCCATTTGAGTTCGGGACTCAGGCCTACTGCCTGGAACTCGATGACAGTGAAGCCAGACTCTCTGCATTCTGCAAACTTTCCTGCATCCTGTGGCCACCCACTGGCCAGGAGTCAATATTCGGTTAGAAACACCTGTCCGAGAAGTCGTGGGGCCATTTTGGATTCATCTTCCCAATTCTGGACATAATGGAGCAGAATCAGGAAGGCGTGTAAACGACATCTATTTGCACACATACAGGGGCTCTGCTGTTTTCCTGGCCAATCCTTTTTCCCGCATTTCCTGGAGGAACTACTGGAGTCACAAATCACAATTTGCAGCTCGCCCTGGGTAATGAGTCATTGGATGGAATTTCATTTGGTAGATTTAAAGAGAGTTAGTGTTGATCTATGAAGCCAGATGATTTAAGAAATTGAAGCAGTAACAAGCGAATTGCTTTTCTCTTGTACTGCAAAATGCTTTCTAGGCGTTTTTGGCTTTTCTTTTTAAAATGGATTTATAATACCATTTCTCTCCACCTCAAGGCTCCAGTAAACCTCTTTGCTCTGATGAATCCTAAATGGCTCCTCATTTCCCACAAACAGATTGTCCAATAGAGTTTTTAATATCTCGTTTTAGACCACGGGAGCTGGAATTTTTAATTCTATAGGAAACACAAATGAATATACATTTCCTTTTAGAGGCTTTATTTCTTCTGACTTAGCTCATGAAAAAATGATGCACGACCAAGTTCAAATTCCTCAGTCTAATAATCAACACTTGCCACTAACCAACACTCACTTGCCTTTATTTATGTGTTCCTCCGGCAAGTAATAGGGAGGGTGTGGGATGTGCCATGCAATGGGCTAGCTGCTAGAGGGGGTGCGGGAATCTGATGCCGCCTTCAAGCAGCTCAGCGGCCACTGGGCAAGACAGACACGCCCGTGGCTACTTCCTGTAAACTATGTCGAACCCGTGTTGAGGTGAGGGAGGCTGGAAAGGAGAATTTCTCTGCCTGCGAGGGGGAGAGACCAGAGAAGTTCCAGAATGGCCTTTTCTTCCAAAATGGTCTTCATGC
The DNA here is from genome assembly GCF_003265705.2 of Callorhinus ursinus. Lineage (NCBI taxonomy): Eukaryota > Metazoa > Chordata > Mammalia > Carnivora > Otariidae > Callorhinus > Callorhinus ursinus. Next base: position 2,187,762 of record NW_027397095.1, read on the forward strand.
ATTCTTTTTCCGTCTTCCCCCTCGTGGACACATGCCCCCTCCTCCAGCCACCTCAAAGTGGTCTGGTGCCAGGACCCTGGAGAGTCAGCCATGGTGAGGGACAAATTGCAATTTACACAGAAAAGAAGATTTCTGCATTCACTGTTTCAACGTCACAGAAACTCCATAGAAGGGCAACGAACCTGGTCTTGAGCTCAACTGAGGACAGGGACCGTGGGAATCTATTTGTCACCACGGAGCCCAGCCCAAGGTCCGCCGATGATGGATGTCCAATAACTCTTTCAAGCTGCTGGAAGAAGTAAAGTGCCCTGGGAGTCTGGAGGAGGGGCCAGCTCCCCCAACACAGGGGCCTCTGGGGCTGTGCTGAAGAATGTGTAGGGCTTCATGAGATCTAGAATCGGAGAGACGGGCAGGTCAGGGCCCTTGCTACCAGACTGTGGGAGGCATGGAAGCGGGAGTGTCCAGTGGATATAGCAGGTGTCTTCCCAGTCTGGTTCTCTAAACCACAGGGGCCGCTTGGTGAGCCTGGAGCTGGGTGGCTACTGCGGGACACATAGAGGTACAAGAATGAAATGCACACAGCTACATTAGATGAGGACTTCCAGGGAGTTAGGGAGCTGAGGAGTCCTCATCGGGGCTTGATTGGAGCCGCTGTCCTTCCCGGCTGTGGTCGGAGACGGGGCGAGCGCCCCCTGCAGGTTGTGTGTGATGTAAGCCGCGCTCTGCCCTCCTCTTTCTGTTCCCGCGGCTCACCTGCGGCTTTACATCTCATATGTATTTTCCACTGCGGTGGCCTTTGTAAGACATAAGGTGAACAAACTGCTTATTAAGGTAAGACAATGGAGGCCCCATTTTAAAAAGGTTAAGATGTACTTGCAAGTGTCAGCGCATCCCGGGAATCATTAACAGTGTACGGAATGCACAACCTGGTATTTTCCAAAGGCCACACTAACCTTTTCAAGCATGGAGCAGGCTAAAAGGAATGGATTTCTTCACCATTTGATGAGCAAAGAAATCTTTTAAATGCTTATTTTTATTTGCCCACTGAAAATCATCTCTGTGAAGCTCAACATGGGGAAATGAATCCTGAACATTTTAGCAAGTCACTTAAAATACCATTAGAAAGCACTTGGGTTATTAAAAGCGGAAAACAAAGGATGAGGAGCCCTCTGGCGCTAATAACACCTAGAGAGAGAAAGCAAGAGCCACCTATGCCCTCCTGTTTGCCAAAAATGTCTTTGAATTTAAGCTCTCCATTGTTAAGGAGGGAAGCTTACGTTTTGGCAAATCTTTTTTTTCTTTTAAGTACACCCACTTTTCCATGTAATTGGCTCAACACTGCTATTTGCATAATTGTCATATTTTTCTGCTTCCCGAGAGGTCTGTTAAGTGTAAGAGGTGAGCTACAAAGTGCACATTTACGTGTGATGTGCAATTCTCCAATCGTGAAGAAAATTATATCATTTCCATTGAGTTTATCTTACATTTGGAAACCAAGTATTCAAAACTTATTGCCCCCTGAGCCACGTTTAACCTGCTTTCCTTCAGTGTGACCAACGAGCAATTTCCTGAGACTTGGGTCTTCCATTCGTGTTGTTACCGTGGGCCCTGACTTTATCAATGAAGGCATTTTTCTTTAAGCTGGGGTTTAGCAGTAAAATTTTTTAGTTGGAATTCAGGATGTTCATCACAGGTAGCTATGAGATCTGAGACAAATCTGTTAACCTCTCAAAGTCTTGGTTTGTTGAACTGTAAAATGGAGGTAGCTTTCAGTCACAGAGGGGTAAGGGAAGTATGGTACCCGGGTCTTGGGATATAGGAGGCGTTCTAATAAATAGGCGATAGTACCTTTTCCCTTCTCTTTTGTAGCAACTAGATGACATTTAAATGAATCAGAGGGCTCGACCTTGGGGGTGGGGAAGGCCTGGATTTGAATTCTGCCTCTGCCCCTTTTTGGGGGGGGGTGGAGGGGAAGGACACAGTAGGCTGTGTGAACCTGGGCAAATTACTGAGCACGGGAGCCTCAAGTTCTTTATCTGCCCGATGGGGATAAATAATAGAAATGTGTACCTTCGAGTTTGTGTTGTGAGGATTAAATGAGATAGTGCATATAAAAGCATGTCACTGCTTGATGAGTGTTTCCTGCAGTTAGTATTAAGATGTCCTTAACGGCCGTCCTTCCTTATCGGTTTTGGATTACTGCAGATGATGACCTGAAAACTCAGGCCCCCTCCAGATTTGCTGGTTTTTTGTTCCATCAATTTTCATGTTAGGCGAGGGTGGAATGTGCACCTTCCCCTCCTGTGAATGCTCCTGGAAGCCTCTTGCCTACTTCCTTCCTGAGTGGGGACTAGGTTCTTGCAGGTTTCCTGACTGCCGCGTGCTTCTGGCTGCAGCCTGAGGGAATCAGGTTGCAGAGCGGAATGGAGGAATGGTATTCCGTGTGTGATAGTGATCAGATCGGGACGATCACAGGACACCAGGCATCCGGCATCTGACAGCTTGTCACATGGGGCACTTTTGAGCCCTAGTTTCCCCTTGACAAGGTTAGCCACTCATGCCACGGGTTCCATGGGCAGAATTCTAGCTGAGCAGTAAAGCCTGACAGAGAGGGAGAAATAGAGGCTTGGCGGGAAGGCTGGTGTTGCCCTAATGTCACAGGCGGGGACTGGAATTCATCACAATGAATCTCCCACCAATTGTTTTTGTGCAAGGATCAGTGTAGCTTAAACTGATCAGAACAAAGAGAAGTGGAAAATATCTAAATTTCCAATAACAACTCGCTGAATATATTACCATAAATCTACTTGATGGACTATTACGCAGTCATTATTTTGTAAACGAAAACTTGGTAATTAACATTAGGAAATACACATGTTATAATGTGAGCTGAAAAAAACCCCCATAAAAATGTATAGTATCATTAGAAACTGAAACCAACACAACAACAGGCAAATCTACAGGGACAGAAAGTGGATTAGTGGTTGCTTAGGATGGGAGGGGGATGATGGGTAAGGAAGGGGTGCGGGGTTACTTTTGGGCATGATGTGAATGCTTTAATATTGGCTGTGGTGAGGGTTGCACGTATCCGTGAATATACTAAAGAACATTGAATGGCACATTTTTTTATTTTTAAATTTATTTATTTATTCTAATAGAAGTACAGACAACACATTAGTTTCACGTGTACAGCATAGGGATTCGACGAGTCTCCACGTTCTGCTGTGCTCACAAGTGTAGCCGCCATCTGTCACCATGTCCCTTTTATCTCTGTGACTTCGGAATGGTACATTTTAAATGGGTGAGTGGTATGTTAATGCGAATTATATTTCGATAAAGCTGTTACCAAAAACAGCACCAACAAACCTTACACATCGAGAAATAGAATGGAAAGATACTTCCCAGAAGGCTAACAGTGGATATGATTTGGTGGTGAATTGTGGCTGGGTTTTTTTTTCCTATTTTTTTCTATATTTTCTTTCATTTCCCATGGTGATCACATGTATACTTCACCATTTTATAACGAAAAAACTATTTAAAGGGCATATAAATAAAAGTGAATTACTATCAACTTTTTCAGCTCACAGAATTTAAAATACAAGTGATAAAATGTAAGGGATGAAAATTATGTTTACACTAAATGAAAATTTAGCATAAACTGTATGGCCCTGTGTACTTTGGATTAAATGTCAATACTCAGCCTTTCCATTAATATTTTAGCTTTTAATAAAATCGTCAAACATAATGGTGTATACAAAACATAAGCCATAAATATTGGAAAGAGCAGAAGTCAGCGATAAATATCATAATCTTAATAATTGTTTTTTCAGAATTGATGTCCATCATGGTTTAGATTTAGAGCTTTTGGAGGTTTTAGAATGTAAGATAAAAATTATCTTTGTAATTGTGGGGGAGGGAAACAGGTTTTTCCTTTATCCTCTTCGGTTCTGTTGCTGGGACCTGCAAATTAGACTGACCAGAAGACAGACTAACAGGAGAAGAGGCATACATATTTTACTTGATGTTAATATTTTATTTTTTTATGTGCATGGGGGGGCCTTTGTAGAAAAGAAATAAAGACCCAGTGAGGTGGTTAAACCCAGGGGCTCATGTGCCATTTCAACACAGGGTGGTATATTTGTGGAGAAGTGGCAAGACAAAGGAAAAGGGGTTTGGACAATCTGGGGGGGGGTTAATTATGGGAAGGTAAATATATGGGGGAAACTAAGGAGGATAAAGGTTATTTCAGTAAGGTTTGTTGTGCAGACTCACCTCAGTGCTGACTTTGTCTCCTCTTCCTGCTGCAGGAACGTGGAGAGAGAACACCTTCACGATGGGAAATCGATGCCCTGCTTTTAGGCAGAAAGGGGGAGGGCAGAGAGCTCCTTCTGTGTCTACTGTGTCTCAGTGGTCTTCAGCTCAGTATAATCCTTCTATCCAAGTGGCACATTTTGGGGTGGCATATTCTCATCCCCTTCATAGTCATAATGCAGCCCAAATTTACGTGTCAGGAGCTTAAAATCCATTTTCTAAATTTAAGCAAGAATTGTGTTAGCCTTTATTTAAACATTCAGATAAGTAAGTGATCTTCAGCTGATTAGTGCTTAAGTTCTGGTGGGAAGATGAACTTTTTCTGAACACTTTGATCAAATCCAGTCTTTCCGTTGAAGTTTGATTCTGAAGGGCTGTGATCCCCTGACTTTCCCTCCCCTTCCCACGGTAACACATTATTGTCCTTCGTCTCCTGTAATTTTGTCTTCTTCGGCCTCGCCATATGTAAAGCTTTCGGTTGGTCTACAGTTTCTTCAGTTAAATAACTCGAGTCCTAAAATGTGTGGAGAGAAGAGAATGTGCAAAGTGATCATATTTATACGTGACCAGACCCTTTTCCACATTAATGCTGTGCTTTTTATACTCAAAGGCAAGGAACAGCTGCCTCGCTCTACTCCGGTGTCCAACTCAGCTGTTCCATATTCATCCTGTCGCTTTAAGCATCTGTTGACAGGTGGGAAAGCTCATGTGAAGAGAAGCACTGTTGCCTTGGGTGGCTTCTGCCTGAGACGGGCCTGACCCCTTTGCCCCTGGGACAGAACGTGTGCGTTCCTCCCAGCCCTCAAGTACAGCTGTTGGGGACATTTTAGTAGATGAGAACCATTTCCGAAACCTCTCGGTTCTGAGAACCGAGGAGCAGGGTCCAGAATGTAGTTGGACAAGGCCTGTGCGCCATGGAATGTCTCAATGGCCGAGCCTCACTAAGGAGGAGCCAGCAGCTTGGCTTCCTAGGTAGAGCCTTTCCTCCTGAATCCCCTATTTGGCTCCCATTTTGTCCCAGAGAATCTGGAAACTGAAAGGTTCTTTTGTTAGAACCCTTCCTTTTACAGATGAAGGGACTGCTGTCCAGGTTAGCTAAGTGTCTAGCTTTTAACTAAGTCAGGTGGTGGCATTTTGTCTGCCTCTCTGCATAATAACATCACGGTGTCTCCGAGTTGTGTCCTGGCCGCTTTTGGTCAGATTGGGGAAAATCTCTTCCTCCTCATGTTTATGATTTGGGGTTTATAGTGAGGTGAAGTGAAGTATACATGTGATCACCGGGTTTATAGTGAGGTTTTGGAGAACTAAAAGGAAGAAAAGTTCTGGATAAATGAAAATCCTGCGACAGTTTCTTGACACTTATTCTTCAAAATCTTTAAAATCAAACAATACCACCCCCAGCGTCCTCCTCTCCCCCGCCCCCTTCTACTGATTGTAACCTGCACCCGTAACCATTCCCACGTGCAGAATTTCCCATACTTAGAAAAGTATAAGCGGATTAATGGAATTTATGTATTCACCGGAGGTAAAATGCCCTGGGAATTTCTGCATTGGGTGTAAAACCTTGGGCCCGGGGATCTCACTAATGACTTTTTAAAAACAATTTTAATTTCAGTTAACATACAGGGTTATATCAGTTTCGGGCATGCAATATAGTGACCCAACATTTCCATACATCGCCTGGTTCTCCTCACGACAAGTGCCCTCCTTAATCCCCATCACCTGTTTCCCCCGTCCCCCACCCCACCCACCGCCCCTCTGGTAACCATCAGTGTGTTCTCTAGAGTTAAGGGTCTGTTCCTCGGTTTGTCTCTTTCTTTGTTTTTTCCTTGGTTCATTTGTTTAGTTTCTTAAATTCCATATATGAGTGGAATTGTATGGTGTTTGTGTTTCTCTGACTGACTTATTTTGCTTAACATTATACTCTCTAGCTCCATCCATCTCATTGCAAATGGCAAGATTTCACTCTTTTTATGGCTGAGTAATATTTCATTGTGCGTGTATATATGATATATATATATATATATATATCATACATACCATCCATCAGTTGATGGACTTTTGGGCTGATTGCATGATTTGGCTATTGTAAAGAATGCTGTTATGAATACTGGGGTGCACAAATCCCTTTGAATTAGTGTATTTGTATTCTTTGGGTAAATACCCAGTAGGGCAATTGCTGGATCATAAGGTAGTTCTATTTTTAACTTTTTGAGGATCCTCCATACTGTTTTCCACAGTGGCTACACCAGTTTGCATTCCCACTAATGGTACAAGAAGGTTCGTTTTTCCCCACATCCTCGCCAACACTTGTTTTTTGTGTTTTTGATTTTAGCTATTCTGACTGGTGTGAGGTGATATCTCATTGTGGCTTTGACTTGGATTTCCCTGATGGTAAATGATGATGAACATCTTTTCATGTGTCTGTTGGCCATCTGGATGTCTTCTTTGGAAAAATGTCTGTTCATGTCTTCTGCCCATGTTTTAATTGGTTTATTTGTTTTTTGGGTGTTGAATTGTATCAGTTCTTTATATATTTTGGACACTAACCCTTTATTGGATATGTCATTTGCAAATATCCTCTCCCATTCTGTAGGTTGCCTTTTAGTTTGGTTGATTGTTTCCTTCGCTGTGCAGAAGCTTTTTATTTTGATGTAGTCCCAATAGTTTATTTTTGTTTTTGTTTCCCTTGCCTCAGGAGACATATCTAGGGGAAAAAAAAGTTGCTATGGGAGATGTCAAAGAGGTTACTGCCTGGGTTCTCGTCTAGGATTTTTATGGTTTCAGGTCTCACATTTAGGTCTTTATTCCACTTTGAATTTATTTTTGTGTATGGTGTAAGGAAGTGGTCCGATTTCTTTCTTTTGCATGTTGCTGTTCAGTTTTCTCAACACCATTTGTTGAAGAGACTAATGACTTTTCAAGAGCAGAGTTCTTTACAGAGTCCAAGTCTTCAATCTTGTAACCGGACCATCAACCCCAGTGACAGCCCACTTTGAAGGAGGCCTCATAAAGACAGGGTTCAGGCTCTTTCTAATGGCCTTAGCTAATGGAAAACCTAGAGGGGAAAAGTGGAATCATCCTCAAACATCATGCAGGTAGAAAGGAGAAAAATCTCGAGAAGTTCTGAGAAGTGACAGGAATTTCACAATCTTGATTTGAAATGCAAGAAGTAGCAAGGAATGATGAGAAACACCTGAAGAGACTTGTTTTTATTATAGGCAGTGAAAAAAATGTGAATTTCAACTTGCTTGCCTCTGGATCACTCACCTACCAGAATAAATCAAGACCAGATCGAAATTTCGTAGGGAACACAGGGATCTGAAGGACACGGCTGCTCAGCTGATGTGCTACCTTTGTGCTCATCACCGCTTTTTAGTCCCAGGGCCCCTGGTCTCACATCCAGCCTAGCGAGGCCTGTGTGATCTGGGACATCCAGCGGCTTCCTTACACATCGGCCTTTTTATTATTGCCTCTGTCTCAGATTTTGATGTATTTACGTAAAAGTGCTGTGGAAAATATTGAAAGCATGGTCCTGACATAAGGGAGTCCAGGTGGGGTGTGGTATTACTGTGAGAAGCATCATTTTGTTAAGCTAAGGTTCATCTCTCTGGCTGGTTCTCTTGTGAAGAGCGGAGCCCTCCTGAGACCCTTAGGTTCCCCATCCCTTGATTTTGGGGAGAAAATAATATTACATTACATAGAAAACAGACGGTAGCCATGTTGTGCACAGACACAAAGCGATTCTGAGACAGCCTTAGGACAGAGACTCATAAAGGCCTCACCTGCTGTTCCATGATCGTGACCTAAATGTTGCTGTAATTGTGGAGTGTGTTTCCTCTTTTTTGTTCCCTGTGTTTCTTTGGTCAGGACAAGTGATCATGTACAAACGAGGTGTTATATCCTGCTGTTTAAACCTGATATCCACAGACAAAGCCTAGTGTCTCACAAGCAAGTACATCTTCTATTCAGTTTTCTGTCTGACCACCAGCCTGCACATAGTTTCTCTCATGTTTCAAATTACTTCCTTAGGAGAGACACCCGGAAATGGGATTACTGCGTCAGAGGTTTGGAATCTATTTTAAGGCTCCTGGTACATGGTGGCGAATTGCTTTCTGAAGCAGCAAGGCTTCCTTTATGCCTGTCCATGGGCTCATTTAATACTTAAAAAAAAAATCCTTTTTAAACGAGATATTACTGACATACAGGAAAGTGCACAAAGCTTCAGTGAATTTTTATGTGTGTCCATTTGTGTAAATACTACCCAGATCAAGATGGAGATTTAGACAGATACGATATTTCCATCTACCACGGAAGGGTCCCTCCTGCCCCAGGTAGTATCTCTACCCCCTTTCTGAGGTCACTATGGTTTCTAAAAGTCCCTCATTTTTTTAAAAAGATTTTATGTATTTGTGAAAGAGAGAGAGCGAGCGAGAGAGCGAGCGTGCGCATGAGCACAAGCTGGGGGGGTGGGCAGAGGGAAAGGAACAAGCAGACTTCCCGCTGAGCAGGGAGCCCAATGCGGGGCTCGATCCCAGGACCCTGGGATCACGACCTGAGCCGAAGACAGATGCTTAACTGACTGAACCATCCAGGAGCCCCAACGTCCCTCATTTTTGAGTGATTTTGGAAAGTTTCTCCTCCCATCTGAAGTGACTTGACAGGTGATCTCTGAGGGAAGATCTTCATGTCCTCCGAGCCACCCAGACTTCTGCCTCTTCCCATTGGCAGTCCCATTGTTTAGCTTCTTCTGTGAGTTTAACTTCTTCTGTGCCCACATCACTTTGTGACCATACCTAACAGACCCACTATCCCCCCGCCCCGCTCCTGAAAGAACAGCACCACTGCCATCTGTTCTGAACCACGTGAGGTGGCAGGTAGGGGTGATAAAGAAGGTGTGTTACAGAAATAAAGCAGGAGTGATGCTGACTTTAAAAGAAATAATCCCCCCCCAATGCTCCTGGCTGTTTTCTATAGATGAGTTAAAATAGAGGGGGTGTGAAGTGCTTGCCTTGCAGATCTCGCAATACTTTGCCAAGGCAGAATTGCGCTTTGGACTGAAATCCCTAGGAAATAGATTTAAAATGGAGTCTCCTAGGGTGAGATGGATTGGATGAGGAAATGGTATGTTTGTGTCGGTCAGTCCAGTTTGAAATGTGGGTTCAGAGAAAGAATACTCACTTGCTGAGACTAATTGGTCATTTTGCTCTCGGTTGTGATGAAAATCATGGCTCTTCATTTTCCGTGGGAGCTTTATTCGGCTACCTTCATCTTTACTGAGATGGACTGGCTCTTCATGGGTTAACAAGCACCTGAAATCCTCTCTAGTAGCAAGAGAGAGATCAACATCAAGGTTAGGAACGTCATAGGCTAGAATTTAGGGCTCAGCAGGGGTGGCAGGTATAAATCCAGGTGTCTGGGTCGGAAACCAAGAGATCTAAGCCCAACGTGAAAGATGAAGGAGGGAGTGAACAATGATGGAGTGTCTCCAACGGACCAAGTACGAAGTTGGGTGCTTTCATGTGCAGTAACTCATTTAAGATTTGCGATAGGATAGTGCAGCTATCATCCCCCTCTGTTGATAAGAAAATTGAAACCCGTCCAAAGTCTCGCAGCTGTATTTCTTCTTTGCCACTTCCTCTCTTCCCACCGATGATATGTCCCAAGATGCACATCCTTCTGTTTTCCTTCTCCCTCTCAACCTTCTTGTCCTTTGCTGTAACAACTTGTGCCATAACGAACGGTCCCTTATCTTATGGGTTATGCCTCCCTGGGGTCAGCTCTAGCCTTGATTCCCCTGTGAAGCCTTCCCTGACACCGTGGACCATAGGAAGCCCATGAGCATATGACCATCAGGTGTCGGAGCTCTATCTGATGTCTTTTGTAGCCCCCACAGCACCTGGAGAAGTTGCACGCACACGGCATTCAATTTCCAGGCTTGAATAATGCTGTGACAAAGCCGAGGTTCCGATTCGGAAGGCTGCTTTTGTAGCCATGGTTGTCGTGAAGGTACAGTGGTCTTCCTGATGGTACCAAGAGCTCCTGAGTGATTTCTGATCAATGGAAGCTCCTTAGGTCCCCAGCTACTGCCTTAAAATCAGTATCATTATCCAACACCGATCCCTCAGGTTGTTCCTTTGCCATCCTCCTCGCTTGCATGCATAAACCACTTGACCATATTTTATTTTAGTATTTCACCAGGGAGCTTTCAAGCTTCTTAATTAATAACGAAAACATTTCAAGCAGGAAAAAGATGGCCTAACCATAGTGCATCCTTTCACCGCATACTCTGCCGACAGATCCCCATCTGGCACGCGCGTCGGGAGCTCCCATTCTCCACGGACCCGCGAACCGTTCACACCTACAGTGCTAGATTAGAATAGACATGAAATTCCAACACCAGCAGGTTGTTGTAGGTGTTCTCTGAAAAGAACAGTGGTAAAATAATTAGTGCATCGAATGATCAGTGCGTTCACATGCTTTATATTTTCAAAAGGCCCCAGCAGTGCTGTACGATAGAAATATAACGTGTGCCACATATATAATTTTAAATTTTACTAGTTGCATTAAAAAATATAAAAAGAGGAGTGCCTGGCTAGCTCGGTCACTAGAGCATGAGACTGGAGCCCCACGTTGGGTGAAGAGTTTATTTAAAAACATATATATATATATATATATAAGATTTTTTAAAAATGTAAAAAGAAACGTGTGAAAAAAGAACCATGTGAAACTGACTTTAATACTCTATTTAATCTGATATATTCAAAATACTATCGTTTCAACGTGTAAGTAAGATAAAAGATACCTTATATTCTTTTTTTTGGTACAAAGGCTTGGAAATCAGGTGTGCAGTTTATACTTACAGTACATGTGGCGACTGGCTACCATATTGGACAGCACAGGCTCAAAGAAACTTCTAGTGGAATCTTTCCTCTAAAGATGAAGCTAGGTTTGTCCATAGGCAAATAAAAAAGCCCAGCGTATTTATTGGACCCCCTGCTCTATGCTAGGCCCTGAAGGGCGAGCCAGAGGATAGCAGTGCAGCCTCGGGTCTCATGGTAGTCACGTGTGAAAAGTGAAGCCATTTCTGGTTGTAATTTACATGTCCGACCACAAGACAGTTTTGTGATTCATTCTCAAGCAAGTGATTTAGGTAGTAGAGGACTGTGTGTTTAGAGGAGAAAACAATCCTTGCTAGTTGAAGTGGTCAGGGATAATTCCTGGAGGACAAACAGTTCAGGCCGTGGGTACAGCTTCAAGCCAACAGTCTAGGGTTGGTTAAGTATCAGAAGTGTTGGAAAGATGGGGTAGATTTGCTTGGTATGGGGAGATGATTAAGATGCTTTGGTTAATAACATGGTAAGAATAATAAGAGCAGCTAGGTTTTGAGTGTTTAAGGGTCAATTCTTCTACTGAGTGCTTTCTATGTATTATGTTGTTGAATCTTACAAAGGAGAAGGCTGAATCTCTAGAGAGATTGATGGACTTGTCCAAGGTCACATGTCTAGAAAGTTGGCAGAGCAAAATTTTGAATCTAAGTCGATCTGAGCCCAGAGCGTTCACCCTAACCATTAGCAGTTAGGTTCCTGAGAATGCTGGGGGCGGTGATGGGTGTGCGTTGTGTAAGGGGAGACCCCCACCACTATTGACAGAGGTACTGCAGGGGGCTGAGGTGCCACCTCGACATACAGTGGAGGAGCTCTAGGCCAAAGATTCCTTGCAGTGTGTTTCTTCGGAACAGATCTTAATGGGCCCAGTTGGTATGATGCCTCTGTTGTTGACTGATGTCATTAAACACAGGTCTTCACAAGCCAGTGTCCTATTAGTTGGTTTTCTCCTTTCTCTCTCAATACTTCAAGGTCATTCTAGAATACTGGGATCTCAAACACCTTTTAGGTCAATACTCTGGTCTGACAGAAAGAGGAAAGAGGCCCAGAGAAGAGATTTGCTCCGAATCACACAGTTTTAGAGGTGGCCAAGCTTGTCAGGGTTCTTTCCATCCAGAGAGTTATGCTAACGTTTTCTAAAGGCCTCAGTAGAAAGCAACATATTCAGATTAGGAAGTGTATTTCAGTTACTCTGAGTAATTGTTTTAGCTGTCTATGGTTCTTTAACAATTGAAAAACTTCGTCATAGGTGATAGGTAGCCCTGAATTGAGAGACGGATTTCAGCAGCGATAGTGATAAAATGAGTTTCTGGTAAGTGGATGCTATAGTCTTATGAATTTTGATAAAATCAGGTGTCCTTCAAATGGGAAAAATGTTGACCCTGCTGAATGGAATAAAATTGGGCTTATGAATGCAGCAAATCTTTAAAATTCACATTTAAGAAAAGCATTGGCTTTTTCAGTGAAAACCTTACTCTGAATGTGGTTCCAGTTGGAGAACAAATCATAGAGTAAAAAATCCTTAGAGTTAAAAAAAAAAAAAAAAAAGAGAACGGAGGCCAGGTTTCTGGCCGGTATGCCAGCTACCTTCCTAGACTGACAAACTGCTCACAGCGTGGGCTGGCTGGGCTCTTGAAGCCTGGCCCCAAAGGTCCTACCACATTTAATTCCCTTTTCCTTCTGACCTCTGCCACCATTTAACTTTATGGACTTTGCCCCATGATATACTGTCTGCTTTTCTACTTTCCCTGGAAGAAATATCAGCCCAGACAGCTGAGGCCTGAAATAGCTGGTTGCTACTTACTGCTACTTAATATTTGTTGCTTATTCTCCTGTCTGCCGGGACCGGTGTTGGTCATGCAGTGTGAGGAGGGGACCGGAAGAGGCAGAAGCAGTTGCTGCCATATTGAAGCATTGTCATTTTAATTTTATTGTAAGGATTTTATTTATTTATTTGAGAGGGAGAGAGAGAACACAAACGGGGTGAGGGGCACAGGGAGAAGCAGACTCCCCGCTGAGCAGGGAGCCCAATGAGAGACTCGATCCCAGGACTCCGGGATTGTGACCTGAGCTGAAGGCAGATGCTTAACTGACTGAGCCACCCAGGGGCCCCTAAGCATTGTCATTTTAGAGAGCAGAAAGAAGACACAAAGCAAATAACAAACAAAAGCAATACAAGAGTGTGTTGAATGTTGTGGTGCAGATCTTAGGTATAACCGGACTAGATAGCTTATGTGTTATGTCTGTAGATTGGTCAGCGTTGACCATTTGCTTTTCGTTTCTCACAGAAGGACATGACGGTGGAGTTCCCCCCCAGTTTACCAAGTGGGAGTTCTCTTTAAGCATGAGGAATACTTTTTCTTAGGGGAATATTTCTTTCTTTCCTTTTTTTTTTTTAAGATTTATTTATTTATTTTAGAGAGAGAACGCGCATGAGAGTGAGCCAGGGGGAGGGACGAGGGAGAGGGAGAGAGAATCTCAAGCAGACTCCCCACTGAGCATGGAGCTTGACACAGGGCTTGATCCCATGACCCTGAGATCAGGACCTGAACAGAAACCAAGAGTCAGATGCTTAACCGACTGAGCCATCCCGGTGCCCCTAGGGGAATGTTTGTAAAGTATGTTCTAGTCCCATGAGTTTTGTGCATAAAAAGGACTCTGTCATCAAATAATTCATTAGGTGCCCTCCACTCGGGAATTTAAGAGACTCCCTGGTATATTAGAGGCTTTTAGAAGTCTTGCAGCTTTGAAACTTTGACTTTAACCTAGTAGTAACCAAACTGATCAGCCTACAGAGTCTTTATTTGATAACCCATATCCATTGGGAAATGCGGCCCTACAGTGACTCCCCTCAATGGCTGACTGACCGACTGATTGCCCTTGGACCTGAGCAGGAAGTAAGACAGAGAAACTGGCCCAACCTATTTTAACAACAGGCCTCTGACTGAAACAGCCTCCCTGTGTGTGGTTGATAAACATTTTCCCTGTCTTAAGGGAAAATCACGCACAGAAACAAGCACATATAAATAATTTACCAAGCTGTAATATGCTATAAATAATAAGCCTACTAAATAATGAATTAACCCAACTGCTGATTCATAAGTAAATGTCTCTTGTAAAGCAGCAGTTTTATGGATTTTACAGCTTAGTTAATATCCACTCATATTTCATTAGGACGGTTCAGGTGAAGTATTGGGGTAATAATCTGGGTATATTTGAAAGTGATAGAGCACATATCGGGAGGCCAGGCAGAGCTTGGGGAGTTGCCACGATCCCTTCCTTCTAGCCAGAGCATGAGGGGTGCTTGTACAAGGTCCTCTCTAAGACCACAGGCAAAGGTAGAGGTAGAGGTAACTCTGGACCAGTGGGGGGAAGGGAGACAGAGGTCACTCTGGCCTACTGAACAGAGCCAGCTCTTCTGAGATACCATGACATAAGTGTATAGACTCTGGAGCTGAGCTCTTGGTATTTTGATCTTTTTCACTTATTAACTTTGTGACCTTGGGCAAGTCACTTAAACTTTCTGGCTCAGTTCCCTCGTCTGTAAAATGCCCTATTATAATAGTACCCATCTCCTCGGGTTCTTATGAAGATTAAGTGGGTTGTATCATCAAGTGCTAGAAGATCGCTTGGCATAGAGCAGGTGCTTTATTACTGTTAGCTGTTATATTCCTTAGAACATGACTGTTTTAGCCTCTTCATTTTGGCTTTCTCCAGCCCCAGTGTTGGACTCTGAGAACTGAGCTCCTGGGGGGTTGGAGGGTCTAGGTGGGGAGCCGCTCAGATCTCTCCTCTTGCCTCCGAAGATTGGGAATGGGAAGCAGGAACCATGATTTCATTAGAGTCGGGAAAAACTACTTTTGACTTTCACATCATAATAAGTGTACTCTTTAATCCCCAGCCCCTATTTTGCCCGTTCCCCATCCACCTCCTCTCTGGTAACCATCAGTTTGTTCTCTATAGCTAAGAGTCTGTTTCTTGCTTTGTCTCTTTCTTTTTTTCCTTTACTCATTTGTTTTGTTTCTTAAATTCCACCTAGGAGTGAGATCATACGGTGTTTGTCTTTCTCTGACTGACATATTTCGTTCAGCATTATACTCTCTAGCTCTATCTATGTTGTTGCAAATGGCAAGATTTCATTCTTTTTGATGGCCGAAGAATGTTCCACTGTATGTATATATACCACCTCTTCTTTATTCATTCGGCTATCGGTGGACACCTGGGCTGCTTCCATAATTTGGCTACTATAGATAATGCTGCTATAAACATAAGGGTTCATGTATCTCTTTGAATTAGTGTTTTTGTGTTCTTTGGGTAAATACCCAGGAGTACAGTTGCTGGGTCATAGGGCAGCCCTATTTTTAATTTTTTGAGGACCCTCCATACTGTTTTCCAGAGTGGCTTCCTCAGTTTGCATTCTCACCAACAGTGTAGGAGGGTTCCCCTTTCTCCACATCCTCGCCAACACTTGTTGTTTCCCGTGGTGTCGATTTTAGCCCTTCTGACGGGTGCGAGGTGGGATCTCATCGTAGATTTGATTTGCATTTCCCCAATGATGAGTGGACTTGCACTCATTACAAGTAAGAAATGGTCCTTTATTTAAAAGGAACTGTATATATCTTTATCAGTGAGGCTTTTTGGGGTGGGAGGTGACAAGAATTACCAGTCAAGTCACTTTGACAAGGAGGAGATCTGAATTTCACCATCAAACCTGAAATTGTTAAGGGGGACGGCTGCCAAAGTGGATGCTAGTGTTCCCCACTCACGGTGACACGGAGCGCCATGAGCTGTGGCACGGGGAAACGGGGCACCCTTATGGTCCCAGTTCCCCACAGGGGTGCAGTGAGAATAAGCATCCTGCCCTTTAGGTGGTCACAGCAACACTGTAAACCCTGCCGCCAGCCTCATGACCACTCAGTTCTGACTGAAGGGAAGGGTGGCTCAGGCCCTTGCTCCAACTCGTGGCAGATCACAGGCCAGTGCTCATGCCCCGGTACACCCCAAATATTCCTCAGTGATCAGAGCAGGCACTTATCCTTACGTCGTGCCATGGATGTAGTCCGAGACACTGATTCATGATGGCGGTCACCTGAAGCTCCCCTGCCCCCCCCCCCCCCCCCCCAAATAGCTCCACATGCTAGTCTTGTGCTCTGGCCTTCAGCCTGCTCTCTGTCCCCTTTCTCCTGTGTGACACGGACTTCTCCCCAGGTCTGCAAGGAAGGCCACTTTTCTGTTCTTCCTGTCTTTATCCTTTGGGTTCTGGGATCTGTGGGGCTCCTCCCTGGTCCCCTGGTCCCCTAGCTTTAGGCTAGACCCATGGCAGTGCTCAACTTTCTTGCCTTGAAGGAAAGGGTGGTCACCTGTGCTTGGGCCCTGTCTGTTGAAATCTTTTATCTGCCTGTTTGATACAAAGACAATAACAAGGCAGCGGGGGACCTTCGGACCGTTGGAGTGAGATCTCTCAGGCGATTTCCGAAATGCCTGGCTCGAAGACATAGAGCCTGCTTACTTTCAATCGACCACAGGCTGGGGAGGCTCAAGGTGCCTTCTAAGAGAAGGGAAGAGCCCCCCCCTCCCCGCCCCGTTGTCTTGGAGCCTCATCCCCTACACCACCGCAGAATGAAAGGCTTCACAGCTCACAATGACCATTTGGCCAAGCCCCCTCCTTGCCCCTACGCCCCTGAAGTGGAAAGAAGTACGGTGGCGTGACATTCACTTTGACAAAGCTTTTTTTCCCCCTTTTCTCTACTTCTCAAAAAAAAAAAAAAAAAGCCTAAAGACATAAAAACAGTTGCTAAGCTACTGGGTGGGTCCTATCAGCATGTTTGTTGCCATCCCAGCATTAAGGATTGTGTTATCACATATTCAGCGGCTTAAACCAAAGAAGAGAGGAAGGGGGGGCAGGTGCTGGAGAGGGCTCCTTTGTAAGTTCTCTTGTCAGATCAAGTGCTTGGCTCTGGGAATGCAGGTGACCTGGAGCATATCAACTACCATTCTGTCTCCAGGTGGGAAAATGGGAGGGAAGATTTCTTCCCAGTTCTCAAACTGGTCTGACAGAGAAAGCTTTCTGGACCTCGCCTTTCTTTGACGTTTGTTTCAGAAAGGTCAGCTCCCAGGGGGGTGCAGGGCCAGCTCTGAGTCCTCTGAGCACTGTGTTTTGGACACATCGCATACAGTTGGTGCCTACTGTTGGGGCCTGGGCCCCAGCTGGCGCTGGTGAGCTCCTAGCTCAGTGTGCCAGCAAGCCCGCACAGCTAGACGGTTGTATTTTTTCGTGTTTTGTTTTCCGGCTCCGGCATTGTTTTTTCAAAGCTGGGTGAATTCCAGGTGAAGCAAGTCATCATTTACTAACATGCGGTGAACCTTGAAATCCAGCGTGTTTAGAACTTGGTCCTGGCCCCGGATGCCATTCTCCCAGCCGGTGGTGAAGGAGGCCTCCCCGCTCCTAGTCCAAAAGGCATTAACACCGAGAGTGGCAGAAAGAGAGGCAGTTTTCCCAACACCTCTTTGCATCGTTGTCCAAATCGTTCCTCATGGCCTAATCCCCGGTTTGCGCGTTGGTTCTCAGAGTGGGGACAATGGGAGCGTTACTGACTTTAGGCTTGTTTTCATCAATCAGCTCATTCTGTGTAAAGTTGGGTTTAGAAAAAAAAAATCTTATAAAAATTAATGCAGCCTGGGACACTCTTTGTGGAGGATACATTGAAAATCCATCTTAAATAAAAACCCAGGAAATTGTCCCTTCTGTCTTTGACCTGTCAGAATAAGCAATAGAATTCTATAGCCCATTCAGGAGCATATTTAATTAAGCAACGTATCTGCTGAATGCGCTGGGGTTGGCTGACAGTGCTTTTCACTGCTGATTTGGATGACAAAGGATGTGGTGGGACATTCAGCAGCCTGGTGGTACGCAAAGAAACTCCCAATTGGTCACACCTACCTATTTCTCTTGGAGTGTTGCATTAGCTCTGCAAATACAGAAAATAGACTGTCTTTGATTCATTGAGAAAGTCGCTGGACACCAACCTCTTCCACAGCGAGCCCTGACCGCGTTTGGCCCACGTTCCCATTAGGGATGAATAGAGATTTAGTTGTAAGTGGGAAACTTGAGCTTGTCGTTTTCAAAAGAGAAGACATTCAGATGCTTGTTCTAATCCGAATGCAGAACCATTCCTGACCATCATTCTTTGTTTTGGTGGGCGCTATTGCCTATTCCTAGTAGATATCGTGAGTACTAGTGACAATTATGGAGTGTTTCCCAGGCACACACCAAAGTGTTGCCTGTAGTGTCTCTCCCAGCAATCCCCTGGGGTAGATACTGGTGATCTTCTATTTTGCAGAGGAGGAAATTGGGCCTCAGAAAACTTAAGCCACCTACCTCGAGTCACACACCTCGTGAGGGCCAGACTCAGGCTTGTGGCCCCAGAGCCCCCTTACTCAACAGCCCTTCTTCTGAACCATTACTCTGCTTCGTCTCTGGAGAAAGCCAGAGGGGTTTGCAATCCTAATACAGCTCGGAAAACTGGGGGTAGGGATCACAAGAGTATCGGAATGATTAACTTTTGGGGAGTTTCTCCCATGAAATCAGACATCCTTCACCTAAATCTGTGGGACCTTGGGGGAATCCATAAGGCCCTTAAAATTAGATGTATATGTACATGCATGTATTCTGGGATGCTGGGCCGATTTTCATCAGCCTCTTAAAGAAATCCATGACATAAAGATGGTTGGTAGCTTCCATATCTAGCTGTAGTGCATGCGGCCCTTGCTGTTTGCCAGGCAGATAGTGCTTTATATACCGGAGTATAAGCAAACTCGTTGCCTTCTCACCACAGCTGTGGGAGGGAGGGATGATTAGCGTGCCCATTTGACAGAGGGAGGAGCTAAGACTGAGGTAGCTTGCCCAAGGTTGCAAAGCTAGTAAGCGACAGCATGGATCTGATTTGAAGTCCAGCACTGTGGCCCCTGGATCTTTGCGTTTAACCACTTTTGACTGCACGTACTGTTTTAGTCATTTGCACGTCTGCCAGCACAGTGCCTGACACATAGCGGATTTTACTGATATTTGTTGAATTGAGTTGATTGGCAGACTGCCCATTCCATGTAGATTTCATCTTAGGAATCGTGCTCAAGGGTCTGAGGCCTGTGGTAGGGACTCCATAAATCTTGAGTGGATGAATGAAGAGAACCAACATGGTCAGAAGAGAACTTATCAGAGTTTTTCAAGATGGGTGGCTTGGCAAAGCATAGGCTCTTTGCTTTTTTTTTTTTTTTTTTTTGAGAGAGAGGGAGAGAATCCTGAGCAGGTCCCACACCCAGCATGGAACCTGAAGCAGGGCTTGATCCCACGACCCTGAGATCACAGCCTGAGCTACCTAGGCATCCCTAGGCTCTTTGCTTTCAGTCAGGGCTCCCTGAAAGGCTCTTGCACTGATCCCAAGCCCATTCATCCTCCGGTAGGCTGACTAGGTTGTTCAAAGTGGTTGTAAGCTACCTCCAAGTCTGGGGTAGGTGACTTTGCAGGTTCTGTGCATCTATGTGGTACTTCGTGTCCTGATTACTCGACATGATCCCCCCTGCCTCTTATTTGCCAGTGGGCAAGCAGAAGGCACCCACACCCTTCGCTTGCTGGCATGACTCAATTCTCGGTCCCTATATGGCATGTCAGCCTGATTGAGGGGAGGGCGGACAGAGACACAAATCCTGTTCCACTGCCCTAAGACAAGTGGGACTGTAGCTGAGTTTCTAGAATGAAGCATTCTTAAATATCAGAACGATCGCCTGTGATTGTGGAGAGGGCACAGTGAGCTGGCGGGCTGGGGAGTAACAAGGTGGAGCGGCTCGAGTTTTTAATCACCTTGATTACACGTTCCAAGTTTTAACTTTGTGGCTTCCACTGTTCCCCTAATTTGGCCTGCTGTGATCTTATTTTACTTTTCATTTTGTTCTCTGATCACTGCCGATTAAAGCCCTGAGTCCATGCTGCTTCTGTTGCCAGCCTCCCAGCCTGATGGACCTCTTTGTGCTAAGGTACAGAACCCAGCTGGTGGCTGGGCTTCCTGGGGCCTGGAAGATTCCTGACTCTTTGCTGGCAATGAACGCCAGAGTTACTGGCCTTGGAGTTGGGTTTTCTCAACCACAGTGGCTTAATATTTGGTCTCCAGGTTGAAGTATTTTTCCTCTGAAATTAATCAGATACATGAGCTAATTATAAGGCAGCAAATATTTTAAGAAAACTGCTGTCTGGTGAAGACTCTTGCACAAACCACAGACTGTTTTCCCAGTAACTAATAGGCTTCGTTGATTTCCTTTGAGGTGGAAAACAGTGTTGACAAGGGCTCGAAGAACTCAAAGCAGTCACTAACCTGTGAATCTTGGCCACTAGTTTAATATATTGATGGGCAGCCTAACAGGGAACACTGTGATCAGAAATAGAGTTAAACCTCTGTAATTGAGCCCCCACTAATACGAAAGGTAATAATTGTGCAAAGAACAAATTTGATAAGTCTATGACAAGAAGAAAGGAAGCTGGCAAGGGGGTTATTTCAACTTCTAGAAGGAGTCTTTTACAGGAGAAGCGATTTACCCAAAGACACACGTATGCTGCCATCTTAGCATGCTGCAACGTTAATCACGATGTGAAATTTTGGAGCATTGTTGCAATTTAAGAGCATGGATTCTAGAGCCAGACTCCCCAGCTTTGAATCTCAGCTCTACTTTTTATAGGCTGTGTCACCTCAGGCAGGTTTACTTAGTTTCTCTGAGCCTCAGTTTCCTCTTTTGTGGAATTGAAATAATAATTGTACCTGCCTTCCAGGTCTGCTATGAAGAGTAGGTGAGCTAATGTATGTAAAAATACTTGGAATGGTGTTTACAACAGAATGGGAACTATACAAGTGGGTGTTATTATTATTTTATTACTTAGTTACTGAACAGGAAAACACATATTTCATTATTTTCTAAAATATGCTTTACATATTTGTTCTTCCGGTTTTAAATCCTGACTGTCCTCATACATAATTTCTGTTCATTGCGTTCCAATGTGAAAATAATAGTTTGTTCTAAGTGTTTTTGAGTGTTAGGTGCTAGGTATAAAAATATGTTTAAGGGCCGCCTGCGTGGCTCAGTTGGTTAAGTGTCCGACCCTTTGTTTTTGGCTCAGGTCATGATCTCAGGGTGATGGGATCAAGCCCCATGTCAGGCTTTGTGCTCAGCAGGGAGTCTGCTTGAGATCTTCTTCCTCTCCCTTTCCCTCTGCCTCCCCCCCCCGACTCTCTCTCTCTCTCAGATAAATAAATTAATCTTCTTCTAAAAAATAAATAATAAAAATATGTTCAAGAAACAGTCTGTGTACTTAAGAGGTTCACAGTCAAGTGAACAGATAATGGCAGGTGAACAGATAAGTAACCATGAGTCAAGGCAAGCAACAAGAACTGCCCCAAATGAAGTATACATGAAGAATCGAGGGTATTGGAAAGGCTTCATGAGGGCAGTGGCATTTGATATGGGTTTTGAAATCAGGCTGAAAGGGATGACAGAAGTTGTTCCAGGCTAGGGTAATACATAGCAGAGGTAGAGGAAAGAAAGTAGTCACCATGGTTGGGGAAAGGATGAATGTTGAATGTGTCCAGAGCATGGTTTGGGGAGACTTCCTAGGGGGTAAGCCTGCAAGTAGAGATTGGGAATGTACTCGGTAGGAAAGGGGAAGAAAGTTGATATTTGTGTGCACCTACTACATACCAGGCTCTGTAACATACTGAGTCCTGAAGATGTATAAGGGAACTCATTTGGTTCTCACAATCATCCTGAGGAGGCAGGTGCAAAGGAGTGGAAGAACCTGATCAGTATCACACCTAGCAAGTGGCAGAGTCCAGATTCAAACTAAGATCACTCTCCGACCCTGATGCCCAGGCTCTTTCCACCTACCACATCAACCTTCGGACTTGCGTACCAGTTGGACATTATGGAAAATGGGAGCTCTGAAGGTTTTTGAATATGGAGGAAACACGTTTTCACTGTAGCTTATTTATTCACTTATTTGTTCATTTATTTATTTGCTTTCACTGGTGATAACGCAGAGGCTTGCTTAAAGGGAGGAGAGATCAGAGGCTAACAATAATCAGTTGTGAAGCTTTGGCAATAGGTGAAAGGTCAGGGGCACTTGAACTAGGATGTGGTCAGCGCAAAGGAGAAGGAGAGCCAACCATGAAGCCATGATTCTGGTGATCTCGCTCACTCACTCTTGGTCCTCATGGGGGAAGTGAATTTCAATGAGGAAGAGGTGGTTGGCATTGTCAGGTGCTCCGGAATGGCCAAGTCAGATAGACTGAAAAATATGCCTTCCATTTAGCGATTGAAGAGGTTACTGAGGAAAAAGAAGTAGGTCAAGCAGACTATTAGAGGTGGAAATCATGTGGCAGTGGTTTGAAAACTGAATTGAGGTGGTTACCTGGAGACACTGAGTGTGTAGAGTGATGACAGAATCTTGAGGACAAAGCAGATCCTAGGAAATTACCCGCAGGATGGAGAAATTTGAGCACATATTCTGGGAGAAATGAGTCACTAAAGAGGCAGCTAATAAATGGGGAGAGACTGGAAGATAATTGATAAAGATTTTGGAGGAAGCAGGAAAGAATGGAAGGCAGGGCGCAGAGAGAAGGTTAGCTGTGGACTTGAGCCCTTCCTCTGAGATGGGGTTAGGAGGAAAGAATGCGCAGAGCACCAATAAAGTAGGGCTTTTTTTCAACAGAAAAAAAATGTGTGAGGCATTCATGATTAGTTACCTCTTTAATTTAGAATTCTCTTCTTGTCTAAGAAACCTTGCTCCATGTATTCCATATAAAATCCTATGGAAACAACAACTTGATTAAAAATGGGTAAAAGACTCCAACAGATCCTTCTCCTAGAAAAGATATACAGACCGCCAATAAGCACATGAAAAGATGCTCAACATCATTAATTATTAGGGAAATGACAACCAAAACCACACTCCACACCCATTAGGATGGCAAAACAAAAAACAAAAACAAAAACAAACCCAAACCAAAAAATCTTGAAAATAACAAGTGTTGGTGAGGATGTTGGAGAGATCAGAACCCTTGGGCACTGCTGGTGGGAAATTTGGCTTGATGGTCCTCCTAATCTGGGCCAAGGTTGGCTAATCATAGCTGGACTCAGTTGCAGTCAGCTGGAGGGTCAGCTAGGGGTTGACTTTTCTCGGATGGCCTCAGCTGGGCTGATTTGTACGTACTCCATGTGGCCGCTCATCCTTGAGAACATTAATTCAGGCTTGTTCTTATGATGTGACACAGGTCTAAGCAAGCAAGTCAATCATATAAGAGAGCTAGTGGAAATACACATGAGCTTTTCAAGTCTCTGCTTACTTCCCATTTGCTGACATCCCCACTGGCCAAAGCAAGTCACGTGGCTTAGTTCACATTCAGGGTGGGAGGGGTCTACAGAGTTACAGGGCAAAGGGCAAGGCTATAGAGAGGCCATTAACTGTGGACATTAATGCAGTTAATCTATTACAAAATGCTTAAGTAAAGCCTGGGAACTTGCACATTTAACAAGCTTCCCAGAGTGATTCTTATGTGGGTGATCCATGGACAACATTTTCACAAATGTTGTCTAGTGTCTCTTGGCACCAGGATCAGAACTGCAATCATAAAACGGGGTTGCAAGTTGGGGGGACAAATATTCCTTTCCTTAGTTTCAGCTTATGATTCAGGTTGCTTGTCTCTTGGAGGCAGAGGCTTAACTAAAGCTCTGTCTGTGTTTCAGACAATCTCATGCAGTCATTTACTTTTTACAAAGAACAATGCAGTTGGATTAAAGCTGATAAGGTATTATTTTTCCATGCAGGTCAGGAAGGCATTGTTGGTTTGTTTTGTGTTGCTCGTTATAATATGTATTTCTGTCCCAGAGAAGCTCGTATAATGGAAATGAAGCATCGAGGTGGTTTATGGGGCATGTGATAGGATCATAAAGTTGAGACTGTTGCTTGGACGAGACCTTTCTTAGAATAGTAAGCCAAGCAATGAGAACATGTACAGGAAAGAAAGGAAACCGTAAGAAGAAACTCCAAT
Organism: Callorhinus ursinus; assembly: GCF_003265705.2. Lineage (NCBI taxonomy): Eukaryota > Metazoa > Chordata > Mammalia > Carnivora > Otariidae > Callorhinus > Callorhinus ursinus. The sequence goes on from NW_027397095.1 coordinate 2,212,048, forward strand.
TATTTAGCCAGTTGTGGGAAGTTTGTGTTCCTCAGACCCTTAGTCAAAATGTGGAATGAGAGATAAACTTTAAGATGGCTGCCCCCATGCAGGTCATGCGCAAGCTCAGAAAGGCGAGAACCAGGATACTGTTGGATCCCCTGACGCCAGCCACAGTGCCTGCCACGTGTTCAGGGCTGAAAACATATGTGTTGAGTGAGTGTCTGCAGATTCCTGGGATCCGCTGTCAGAGATCTGGATTGAGTAGGGTGAAGAGTGTTCCTTACGGTGTGGTCCCTGAGCCATGTGAATGAGAATCACCTCTAGAGTTTGTTTAAAATTGGATGCCTGGGCCCCACCTTAAAAAAAAAAAAAAAAGAAAGAAAGAAACCCTACTTTCCACATTTGTGAAATCTGTGAGTAGGTGTAACTGCCACCAACGCAGTCTTGTGTGGAGGTGTGATTCTTGTTTTGTGGTGCGATTCTCATCCTCTACCCTCGCCCCAGCACAGTCACTACAGGGAGAGCTGTGGTCCAGCACACTGATCTGAGACCACCACCGGGCCAGCCCTGCTCCTATGGGATCGGGGCCAGTCATTTAGCGTCTCTTAGCTATTTAGCTTCCATTTCCTCATGTTTGTATTTTGTGAACGTTTCCCCTGGGCAGCCAGATTTAAATTAACACTGTATTGTCAGCTTCCTCATTCTAAGGGATGGGAGTTGGCTCTTGACCCTCAAAGCTGCTCTGGGGTTGTGGAGTTCTGAGCTGTAAAGTGTCAGTTGCTTCCCGAAGGCTTTCTTGCCTCAGTATCTTTGACAACGTGGGCTTTCCGAGTGCTGGGATTTGGGAGAAAATGGAGCAATGAGCCGTGGGAATTGGAGTGACCGAGTAAGGCACTTCCAGGCAAGTGGGACCTGGACATGAGGAACTGCAGAGTTGCAAGATAAAAAATCTCCCTTTGCCCCATAATTTTCCATTACAGGCATCACTTATATCACGGGAATGTTTTAAAATATCAAATTGGACGCTTTTTTCCCGGTCTGGAAGAAAGGCATGTTTATTTAAGTGTTGAGTGTGACATTTGGAAATGTGAAAGAGGTTTTTGGAGAGTAGTTGGGAGCTTGAGTGGAACATCTCCTGTTTTGTGTGTTTCTCTTATTTTTGTTCATCCTGTGTCTTATTCAGATAGTGATTTTAATTCACCTGCCTGATCTCCCGAGACAAGGATTTCGGCAAAGCCGTTCTCTGCCACAAGGGTAAGATTTTCAGAAGGGCTGCAGGAACCCTTCCATGCTAAAAGTGAATGCACCAAGCCAGCCAAGCTTGAAGTGTCTCGTAGGCAAGGGAGTCTCAAGTGCGCTTGCATCAGAGGATTCAGGAACCTTCTGTCTGGGAACAAATGGCCATACGCTTATGCTGAGTTTCTTCCAACCTTCTTGAGGGAGTGCAAGCAGAGACAGTCTCTGCCATGACGTTACCTTCCCATGAGCCTTTTAGTGCTAGTGCTGTTTTGCTCTGATGCCTGGAACACTGCGTCTTGAGTCACTTTCTTCTTGTCCTTTGGCCCTGCCTGGATTTCAGCCAAAATCATGCTTCATGACTTTTCTATTCCCAGTGTGCTTGCTCCTCAGAGCAAAGGATCTATCAGCTGTTTCTTGAATCATTTCATGTCTTTTAAGGTGTCAACCTTTTCAATTTTGCCACATTCAGCAATTTTACCTGCTCTGACACAAGCCCAATAAAGAGCTATTAAGACTGAATCAAGAGAGGAGCGAGTATCTAGAAGCATGAACCCTGCCACTGTCCACTCCTTCTTCCCCAACCTGCACCCTGCTGGAGCTCATCCCCGCTCCACTGTGCCCATCCAGCACCTTTTCTCTTTAGGCTGCCTTGATTAACTTATCTCAGTCAGCTATGAAAAGAATCAAGCACTTTATTTTCTTATTTATTTTTAAATTTTTTTTGGAGAGGGAGAGACGGACGCTGGTGGTGGGGGGGGGGGGAGGAGCAGAGGGAGAGAGAGAATCTTAAGCAGCCTCCACGCCCAGCACAGAGCCCAACGCGGGGCTCGATTTCCCGACCCTGAGATCATGACCTGAGCCGAAATCAAGAGTCAGATGCTTCACTGATGGAGCCCCCCCCTCAGGTGCCCCAAGAACCAAGCATTTTAAATGCTTGCTTGAAAACTCACTGAAAAGCAAATTTCAACTCTTTAGGACTTTAACTGAATCATGGCTGCCTCGGGCCCACTAGTTCAGGTACTTGATAGTGTTTGAGTTGGGGGCCATTGTATTTGCCTCTTCTGGGACAGGAGTTCATACTCCTGGGGTAGTCGCATTTGTGGGGAGCTGGCAGTCCCATTCTAGAGAACACAAGGCGGCGGTCAGGAGCTTGGGCCTTGGAGTCAGTCACATACGGTTCCCGTCTGCGCTCTACTTAGTAGCTGTGCAGCCTTGGGGGCAGTCATGTTGCCTTTCTTGTGTCTGTTTCCCCGTTTACACATGGTGACCACAGCAGTGCCAACATCATAGGTTAATCGTGAGGATTTGATAAGAGATTCTATTTAAATAGTGGTGCATAATCCTTGGACTCAGCTGTCATCATAATGACTGTTATTTCCTTGACTTGCTCAATTAGGAATAGTACGGGGTGCTAGGACATACTGTTCCTCTGGGACAGGGGGCAGCAACCAAATCCAGCGTGCCTGTGAGCTAACAATGATTTTCACATTTTTAAATGGTTGAAAGAAATGAAGAGTACTGTTCATGGCACAGGGAAGAAGATATGAAATCCGTATTTCCGGGTCCCTCCATCAAGTGTTATTGGAAGCCAGCTACACTCATTCAGCAGCACGTTGTCTATGGCTGCTTTCACTCTACGGCAGCAGAGTTCAGGGCTTGCGACAGTGATCGTATGGCCTGGAAAGCTTCGGTATTTACTACTTGCAGATTCTCACCACTCACATCCCCAAACTCTCTGTGTGTTTGTGTGTGCAGAGTAATTTCCAAGGGAGGAAATGATATAGGTTCCCGTAGGACAAATGAGGTGAGGCTTCTGTGACATTTTAAACTAAGGGGTCACTTTGTGTCTTTGAGGATCAGGAAGAATTTAAAAGTAGTGGCACCATTGGTTAGATGCATTTACATGTTCTCTTGTTTTTCTTTCTTCCATCAGAAGCTTCTCTGCAAGGAGGCGAGAATGGATGATTAGTTTCTCTTTGTAAAATGGATTGAATTGCTCTTATTAGGTGTACCGTAATTCCGAGGCATTAGTTCTGAATGTGGCGAAGTCTCATCTCAGTAAATATCACCTTGACACCGTTTCTCCCAAAAGAGGCAATTTCTGTAGAGAAATGGAAAAACTTAGAATATCCAGGGTGGAAGGAGCCTTGGAGATCTACAGGGATGATATTCATATTAATATCTCTCTGCTGATATAGATACAATATCCTGTTTGAAGGCAAAATACTGTATAATGAACAAGCTCTGGTCCATTCAGTCTTTTCGACCAAGATGGCCTTTAATGGGTGTTTGTGTATTGGAACTAGATTTGAATACCTGTAAGATATTAAATTTCATATGCTTTACAAAATGTGCAATTATAGAGACACATAAACATAATGCCCAGTTTTGAATTGTGGGAATGGGGATGGAAATGTTGCCAGTTTAGGGGCTAGAAATGCTGAGGTTCTGCTCCTTTGGTCTATCCTCTGCCCGGCCTGTGGCCTTAATGAAATGCTTTTTCAGTAGGGGTGAGGTAGACATGAGGCTGGGGAAAGGGGTAGGCAAAATCTGGAAGTTTTGGTCCCCTAGGGGGAAAGATATGTGTTTAGCTGAGCTATGCAGACATACCAATCTGGGTGTCTCTGGCAGAGAGGGATTCTAGGCTGTGAAGCCACGGGTGTGTTGGGGGTGTGTGTGAGAGAATGGCCTGCCACAAGGGGAAGGAGGAAGGCACAGCATAGGGAATATAGTCAATGGTATTATAATGGAGTTGTTTGGGGATACATGGTAGCTATACTTGTGGTGAGCACAGAATAATATATAAAGATGTTGAATCACTATGTTGTACACCTAAAACTAATGTAACATTGTGTGCCAACTATATGCAAATACAAAGTTTTGAAAACAATAAAGTAATCAATTTGAATGCCCAAACTACCACTCCAGTCGAACAACAGAGCTGATGACTCTGTCTTGTGAATGGTTTAGGCAGGAGAACAGCAGTGGGCACAGCCAGAGATGTCAACACAGTGAAGTATAATGACTCATGGGCTTTGGCCTCTTCCCCCAGGATGAGGCCAAGAAGAACGCTTGGGCCTCCAGCCTGCAGTGCATGTGTTTCCTTTGGACCAGGTGGTGGTCGGTTTTCAGGGATCTGTGTGCCCACTCAGTGCAGGGTCCTGAGCAGTGGGTGGTGGGAGTGGACACGGTCGACCCCGGGCCATTGTGATTCTGTGGCTGTGCTGGAATGTTGGCATCACCCACAGAACTGTTGAGCCTCCTGAGCTCAGGGAAGAAGCCTGAGTAAGAAAACCATCTGTCACTAGTCCTTTAGCCATGTTTATTCACTGAACTCACACTTTTATAACAGGCAGAGGCTCAAAGTTGTAAATAAAGCCAATTATTTTAGTTTGCCATTGATTTTCATGTATAAATTCTCAATAGAGTTTTGATTTAAGAATAAAAATAACGGCCTGGAGTTATGTGCTCTGCTGTGGCAGTTATACAGTTGGCCAGCAAGAGCCCTGTGCTCTGAGGTTGTCTCTTCTCAGAGGGGAGCATGTGTTAAAGTCATGCCTGCTGATGAAGAAAAGCTCCCATTTTCTGAGTATTCACCATGTGCCAGGCATTGTCGAAGTGTTTACTAACGTGACCTCATTTAATACCACTGGTAGTTCTGTGAGGTTGATTCCTCTTTTTAGACACATGTTACAGGTGGGGAAACTGAGGCTCAGGGATTCACTTGTCTGGGACACGAGCCGGTAATTCTAAGGATTTCTCGAAATTCTAAGGCAAAGCTGCCTGACTTCCTCTCCCATTTCTTTGCACCACGATTGTGAACTTTTGTGGGGCACTTCGCTCGGAGGGCTGTCCATGGGGTAATAAGTATCTTGCAGACCTGGCAGGGCTGGAGACCCGGAGCTAGAGCAGGAAACCAGGAGCGCAGGTAAAAGGGAACAATTTCCTGGGAGACCAGGAAAACCAAAGAGGAAACTCTAGCTTGTAGGGGCCAGGGAAGGGAAGACTGAGGGGGGGAAACCGACGGCTTCGCTAACCAAGTAGAGAGCCTTGGGCCTCGTAGGAACTGGACAGAAAGACCCTAGGTGGGCAGGGCAGGCAGCCTGGCTCCCTCTAAACGTCCCTTTCACCCGGCTTCCTTCCCGTGGCTGGAGGCAAGCAGCTCCGGTGTGCAGGACCACTCGGCCACGATCCTGCGGAAGGACTGAATGGTGGTGGGGAGGTTAGGTTTTTATTAGTAAGGCTGTATCTTCTAGGGAGATCCCAAACTTGGTGTGTGACTAGATGGGAAGAAGAGTGTGCGAGCCCCCTTCTCCCCTCTGATCGATCTCCCCTCCCTGACCTGGCCCTCTTTACTTCTGGTCATTGTCACTGCACGGTAGATCAGAGCCCCTCTTCCTTAGGTCTCGGAGTCTGGAGACAACACAACGGCCCAGTTTAGTGTTTTTGTGCGCCAAACACCAGGCGCTGAGCTGAAGGCGCCTTCCTGGTGCCCCACTGTGCCCTGGGCCTGGGAGCATCAGAGTGACTTTTCACGTCTTATCACCGTCCTTGGAGATAGTAATCTAGCAACAAGTCTTCTTAGAGAGGGAACAGCCGGTCTGCGCTGCGTTTCGACTCGAGAAGTTTATTTCGGAAGGAAGGTTTGTTTTCCCAGGGAGGTGTTACTATTTCCCAGGTTCGCCCTCATCTGTGCATCTAATGGGAAGGCAGGCAGCCTTGTGTGAGGACGAAGTGTGAGGACAGGGACAAGATGCATCTGCTTTGCCCTCCAAATCGAAGACAGCTAGAGGTAGTGTGACACCAACTTGGTGAGGTATGTTGCCATCACCGTGCTGCCCGGTCTTTAGGTGGAAGCGGTAGGCAGGTGACATAAATGACTGTCATTCTTTTTGCGTGTCTGAGGTTTTGTTTTTCTGCTCACTCGGCGAGTTTTCCATGAGCTGTGCGACATCACGATCGCTCTCTGGTACCACGTATGGCTTTATTCATCATCATCACCAGCCTTACACTCACGCCCCCATTAAAGAGATTTCTCTAATTACGTGTTATGCAGGTGTTTTGTATTACAAACAATGTTTAATTGTATTCATTCAGAACAGGTTGCAATTAAAATCTATAAACCGTTTAAGCCTCTATAAAAGCTCCACCATCTACCTTACAGCTTAGCATTAACATTTACCCTAGAGCGGGAAAATATCTCATCCTGTATTTCTCTGATGTACCATTTTTGTTATTAATAAAAACAAAAAACACATGTTTAATTGGATCCCTTAGGTATCGATTAAACAAAAGAGTTGGATTCCTCGCTTGCCGGGCTGGTTCCATAGAGCATCCCAGAACCATCCTTTGTTTCAGTAGGGTGCACATGTTGAATGTTTTCCTTTCAACTACCGTGCTAAGAGCTTACCGAATGCTGTGCCCTTGAGTGTGGGCAGCGGAAGTTCTCTGGGAGACAGGAGGTCTGCAGCATGCGAGGGCCCGAAGAGAAGGCCGCCTCAAGCTCTCTTCCCACGTTGGGCACAGGGAGGAAGGAAACAGATAGCAGCCACTTGGCACCAAAATCCTGCTGACCTGGGGGTTTGAGCTGTTGGAAGTTAACTGTGTAATCCATCCGAGGACAGTTCTAACGAGTCCTTTTTTCAACCCCAAAATGTTAATGTTTCTTTCCATACTTTATCTCATAATCATTATTCCATTTTCAAGGCAGTGAAACTAATCAGAAATATCAGATGAACCCAGCACAAGGGAAGGGAGGTAGAATTGAATACGTTGCAAATGGGGCAGAGCAGGAAAATAGGAGAACGTTGGTAACCACGGGCTGTCTTTCCCGTGGGTTCACTTCTCTGGGAGGTGTGAGCCGGGCTGCCGTGGCAGGGGCTGCTGGGTTTGTCCCTCAAAACACCAGACTGAGGAGGCAGGAACAGTATTCAGAAAGCAACAGAGTTCTCGTGGCCCTTCTGTCTGTGGCATTGGGATGTTTCCAGTGATGAGGCTGGTTGTGTAGTTCCTCTGGAGGCCGTGATCTCAGACCCTGGTGGGGTAGAATTCTCTTGTACCACAAGGCAGCCTGGGGGGAGGTTGAGGCAGGCATAGGGGATGGTGGCAGGGAGACGCTCTGGAGCACCATTCTGGCATCTTCTGGACTCTTGAGAATTGGTTCTCTCTCATACTCCACCTTACCTTCATCTTTACCACGCCTTTCATTTCAACCTTTGCCAGCAGGTAAGGAGATCAGCATAACCTTTAAGGGCTTCACAAGAGAAGTTGAACATAGCGTAGATTGCTTTATTCATTCATTCATTCATTCACTTTTAGATTTTATTTATTCATCCAAGAGAGGGAGAAAGAGAATAAGCATGGGGTGGGAGGGAGGAGAGGCAGAGGGAGAGGGAGAAGCAGACTCCCCAGCTGAGCAGGGAGCCCGATGCGGGGCTCGATCCCAGGCCCTGAGATCATGACATGAGCCGAAGGCAGATGCTTAACCATCTGAGCCACCCAGGCACCCCAAAGCATAGATTTATCAAGAACTTTTGAAATGCACTAGGCATCTCACACATATTATCTCATTTAATCATTTCCCCGGTCCTGGATGCATGGTGATATGATCCTCACATCACAGATGAAGGAAGGGGAGGCTCACAGAGAGGTTATCCTGGCATACATACTGGTCCCAGAACCAGTGAGTGGCAGAAGCAGATCCACAACTCAAAGGTGAAAGAGGGCACTGTGTTTTGCGTGGAGATTGACCCTGAAAATATGTGGGATGAAATAAAGTGGCCCAGAATCAGCGTTTAAGAGCTTCATAGGACCGCACTCCATAGCACCTCACCTTTCTAACTAGTGTGTAATTAGAAATATTTCCAATCAGATAAACATTTCCAGACACATTTATAATTATTCCAAATGCTAACCACTAGTTTCTCTGAACGGACTTTCAAGACCTAGAAACTCACCTCTTATTAAGGGTGCTGATCTTCATTTTTTTTTTTAAAGAAATCTCTGTACCCAACGTGGGGCTCAAACTCGTGACCCTGACATCAAGAGTCACATGCTCTACCGACTGAGCCAGCCAGGAGCCCCTGATACTCATCTTAAAGATTCTTAAAAATTTTACCACAAAGACCCAAGGTGGTGCCTTACTTTTCTGATGGGCTACTAAAAAGAGTCAAGAAGTCCTTAGGCTCAAGGACATAAATTGCTCATAATTCAGCGCGGGGGGATGGATTTAGGAGAGATTTGTAAAATGGAAGGATGCCACTCTACTTATTTATTTATTTGTAAAGATTTTATTTATTTATTTATTTGAGAGCAAGAGAGAGAGAGAGAGAGAGAGAGAACACAAGCAGGGGGAGGGGCAGAAGGAAAGGGAGAAGCAGACTCCCTGTTGAGCAAGGAGCCTGACACCGGACTCAATCCCAGGACCCCAGGATCATGGCCTGAGCCGAAGGCAGATGCTTAATCCACTGAGCCACTGGGGCCCCCCTGCTCTAATAATTTATTTAACCAACATTTACTGAACGCTTCCTGAGTCAGGCCCCGTGGTGGGGTGTTGGGAGCACAAAGGTGAAGGAATTCTCGCCATTGAGGAGGTCACAGTCAGCTGGGGGAGAACAGAAGTAAGCAGATGATTACAAAGTCCTTGGACAAGTGCTACCACGAAGATCTGCAACTCTGTCCCCTGAGTGCTTTGGGGGTGAGGGTGCTCGGGACACTGACCCTGCCACAGGGTGGCAGCCCTGTTAGAAGTTCTGGAGGCCTATCCACCTTGGACTTGACATTCAGCCTCCGGCCAAACGCTTGTCTTCCAAAATGATTTTATTTTAACAGAATCAATTTTTTATTATGCTAACTCATATGATGTATTCTGTAGAGATTTACTGAACCATTTTTCCCTTTAAAATAACCAACTGTATGTTTTGACATGCTTCAGGGGATACTTTTATAAAGTAGCATGGATAGGACAATACCGGAATACATCAGTGTGTTGCGAAGCCTGAATCAGTAACACACAAAAAACTGCACCTTCAAAAATATAAAGAAAAGCAAAATGCTAAAAATCGTGAACTCTACAGAGAGGCAGCTTGGCATGGGGGACAGTTACTTGCAAAGAGGAAGGCATGGGTCCCTGCTGGCTCTTCTCCCGGGTGCCCCTAGCAGGTGCTTGTTTCTCTCCAGACCTCAGTTTCCTGGTCAGGAGAATGTGCGGTGGATGAGAATCTCAGGTCACTAAAGTGCCTTCCCGGGAGCATCCAGACTTGGGGGAGGAAGGGGATGAACTGTGGGGAAAAGCAGCCCTCCCCTAGCGAATGGGGCTTCCCATCTCCACTTGTCCCAACCTTCTGGCCTCCCCTTCCTGGCCCTTTCCTGTAGAAGGCCAACCGGAATGCAACACTAGGATCAGCCTTTTTGGAGGAATGAATGAGGGCTTGCCTCTTTTTCTCCATCCCTGCCCTCTCCTAATGCATGCGCACGTGTGGTCCTATGCGCGTGCACGTGAACACACTTCCCCACTGTACTGGAGAGAAAGAAGAGACTCCTATTTCTCACTCAAGAGTCTCACAAATGACAGCTGTACTTTTACACAGTTAAGCTATTAGATGGAATTCCGCTCTCCTTGTCAAGTTGCAGACGGGGGAAGGAGCCCAGAATTCTAACGGTGCTGGTGTTCTTGGCAAGCACCCTTCACAGGGTGGTAAGGTAATCAGTCCGCAGTTGGGCAGTCTGAAGGCCTCAGTTTTCCTCTGACTTGGAAAAAAAAGGGGGGGGGGCTTGGTATTACAGTTTCCATCCGTAGAACTTTGAGGTTAACATACTATTTTTTCATCGATTACGTAGTTCTCCGCATCCACCCAGTACCCATGGCAATCGAGGAGCGAGGACATGACAGCTTAATTGACTCTTTATGTCTTTGTAGCATTGGTGGGCCACAGACTTCTGGGAATTGGAGTTGCTTTTATTCCTTTGAATTCAGCCCCATCCCCTCCTTCAATCAGGATGCATTTACCTTCCCAGAATCTGCACCTTAAGGACGAGCAGGTGAGCTACTCAGGGCATCCTGACGTTTCCTGGTTCAAAGAACGTAATACGGTTTATCTTCAAACCCACCCCATTCCTACCTCTGCCCTTTGGTTTCCTCTCCTTTCTGTGATTTTAGCACTTTGGGTTTATGGGAGGCTCTCAGTTCCTTAATGTTGACTGAAAAAAGAATAAGAAAGCATGCCAGAGCTTCACCGCTCCCCACCCCTGCCACGGAAAACCCAAGAGGTAATTGACTCCAAAAAGTCCTTGCATCTCTTGTCCCTTGCCGGGACCTGAATAGGTCTGTTGCCTTGGCTTCGTGGGCCGGGCCGGCATCTATAGCCTTCTTGCCATCCATGGAGCAAATGGTTGTGGGCGGGCGGTTGCCGGAGTCCAGTGCTCTGCTTGCCATGGGAAGCCTATTGACTTTAATCGTGACCGTCTGGCTGGATTCCTCAGAAGAAGATGTCTCAGGGAAGGCTTATGTCATGAATGGACATTTGTTTATTTCAAAGCTGCACTGCTGTTCCGACTTGAGCATTGCATTTTATGCAATGGGCACTGGAAGTGCAAACGAAAGTTCTGTGGGGGACACTACATGTGAAATTTACCAACCCGTGTGTGATTGCCACTGTCAACACAATCAGGACACAGTCGTTCCCCTTTTACTGAAAACATATGGTGGGTACTTCGAGCAAACCCTAGGCCAAGTCATGGTGCCATTAAGGAGAGCAGACATTAAAAAGGGAAAAGTGGTATCCAGGTGGCAGGAGGAATTCAGTAGGTGGGATGGGAAATATTTATCGTTAACAAGCTTTCATAAGGAGAACAGAAACAAGTTAGATGTGATTTGCAGGTCCATTGGCAGGCAGGATCTGCCTAGCAGACGGGAAACTTGGAGAGGATTCTCAGTACTGTACCTCACACTTGACCCGAGTCTGCCCCCCCCCGGAACATGTTGAAGAAATATTATTGAGCTTTGCAAATTTATTTAAAATAATATCTGCCAATGGTCAGTAAGTGCGACATTCCAGGCACCATATTAATGGCTTTACTTACCATCTCTCGCATCATTCTGACAAGGATCCTGTGAGATGGAAGATATTATCCCCGTGTTACGGATGAGAAAATCGAAACTCCAACATTAAGTTGATCGAGGTTGCATAGCTAGGAAGTCCCAGAGCTGAGACTCAGTTCCAGGTCTCTCTGACTTCCAGGCCCTTGTTCTATACTATTTGGAAGTTCAGCAAGAAAGGAAAGGCACTTGTAAATTTGACAACGGATCACAGCTTTTCCTGGGGAAGGGCTTGGCACATGTCTACGGTAGCCAGCCGGATCTGCCTAAGCAGCCCTGGCAGTGGGAGCACATGGGGCTCCTTCACAGGGAGGTTTTCAAGCAGTCCACATTGCTTCAGTCCCCAGTGGTGCAGTCAAGAAAAGGTAAGAGGAATGGAAGGGATGGCTTTGACACACCTGCAGAAAGGCATCATCAGCATCCCCTCCCTCCCAGCCTCAGTGGGGTAGAAGGATGGAATGGTCCCAGCTAGAGAGGGGAGGGGAGGGGAAGAAGCTGAAGACAGATTTCCATTTCTTCCAGTGTCACTTCCTTTCTCTTTGTCCCCTCTGAAGTCTACCACCCGCAGGGTTTTAGGGAATAGCCAACTGAGACTTCTGTCAGGGCCAGTAGAAAGGACCCTGTGCGAAGTGTCAGAAGATGGAACAGCAAGGCCAGCTTTACCATCTATGAGGCATGAGTGACTGCAGGCAGGTCCTGTAACTGCAACATTTGCATCTGTACAGTAAACATCCTCCTCCTTTCCCATCATGTGTTACTGGATCATTGTAAAGATTAAAGGGGAGATATGTGTCAAAGAATTTCAAAAGCCTAAAGCTCCACATAAGTATAGGGGATTATGAGAAACTTAAGAAAGGATAGTCACATAACTGACCTTGTCCTTTAAAGATTTTATTTATTTACTTGAGAGACAGAGAGAGAGACAGGGTGGGGGCAAGGGGCAGAGGGAGAGAAAATCTCCAGCAGACTCCGCACTGAGCACGGAGCCCAATGCGGGGCTTGATCTCACGACCCTGAGATCATGACCTGAGCCCAAATCAAGAGTTGAAGTCTTAACCCACTGAGCCACCCAGGTGCCCCTGACATTGTCCTTTATTTAAGAAAAATTTATTTATTTGACAGAGAGAGAGAGAGAAAGAGCACATGCAGGGAGAGTGGCAGGCAGAGGGAGAGGGAGAAGCAGGCTCCCTGCTGAGCAAGGAGCCTATGCAGGGTTTGATCCCAGGACCTTGGAATCATGATCTGAGCCGAAGGCAGATGCTTAACCCGTTGAGTCACCCAGACACCCCTGACATTGTCCTTTAAATGAGAGGCGGTGGGGGCTGTCCTCCCCCCTTGGTGGGCAAGCTTCCTCATCTTTAAAGCACATCTCCAGAGCAGAAGGAAGCCCAAGCGCCACATTTCTGATCTGAGAGCTAGTTTGAGATGTAAATGAACCCTGTCTCTCAAGACACAGCTTTGCATATATTTTGCATTCAAATTTATTTATCTAGAGACAAAATCGTGCATTCTTTACTTCTACTCACAGCATATGCAAGCAGATCAAATGAGGTGCTGATCCAGCAAAATGGCAAGTAGCCTTTTGCTTCCTTGAAATTGCTAATTTTACAAATGGCAGAGTGTTGAAACATGGCACGGAATATCTATTTTACTAGAATCTGGCAACACGGGCACATATGGTCTTGTCAAAAATGAATCAAACACAATTCCAGGATTATAATTAAGTAGTTGAAATTCCAAAAGGAATAACTTAACATGAACAAAGTCGGATTTAGATTGCTTTTTGCTGGCTTTCTCTCAGGCCCCTTCCTTGGTGAACTGTTGGCAACATAGCGACTTGCTCTGAGAAATGTTGAATTGTCAAACATCAAATGTTTTCACCCTGACTCTAAAGGTGTGTGATTTAACATCTATATTCCATGCTTTGGGGTATGGTATGTCATAGAATGTAAGAAGACCAAGATAGAAGTCAAGCCAAGTGTCCCTATGTAAATATTTAGGTTAAAGCATTCTCCTACCAAATAGAAACTTCTGATCAATTCCCTAGCAGGCCTGCCGAGATAAAGAAGGAAGATGGGGCCATTATAGGAGGAAACTCTCTCTCCCTCCCACCTCTCTCTCTCTCTCTCTCTCTCTCACACACACACACACACACACACACACACACACACACACATACAGTTTCAATCTCAAACTCTCTCTGAATACTCAGTCTGAAGGCAGGGGCCATGTATGATTCTTGCCTATTAGACCAACATCTAGCATGGGGCATGTGGAAAGAGCTAAGCTGGAGATTTACAAGCTGTCTCCAGAGGACATTCCCAGGGATTCCCCTGGAGTTGTTGTCCACGTGATTTGGGGTCCTAACTGAGAAGTCAGTATCTATACCTTGAAAACAAATGTCAGCCCAAAGGTGGAAACAACACAAATGTCCTTCAGCTGACGAATGGATAGACAACACAAGGTACATACCTCCACACAATGGCGTGTGATTCAGGGGTAAATAAAGAATGAAGGACCGATCCATGCTACAGCATGGATGAACCTAGAAGACATGCTACGGGAAGGAAGGCAGACACAAAAGACCACATATTCTATGATGCCATTTATACGAAATGACTAGAATAGGCAAATTCATGGAGACAGAAAGCAGATCCGCTGTTGCCAGGTGATGGGGGAAGGAGGGAGACTGGGAGATGATCAGCTAAAGAAGATGAAATTTCCTTTTGGGGTGCCGAAAATGCTCTGAAATCGACTGTGGCGATGGTTGCGCACCTGGGTGAATACACTAAAAACATTGAATTGTTCACCTTGAATGGGTGGATGGTGTGGTATATGGATGATATCATATCTCTGTAAAGCTGTTACCAACAAAAGTTTCTCTCCGATGGTTTTGGTGTGCACTCCCCACTCCGAAGTTGGACCAGAGTAATAGATCCTCACCCCAGGTCGGATTCCTGACCCCGTTGCTAGATTGTAGGATCTCCTGGTTCTTCACGGCCCTGCTTGCTACTGCCCCAGCTTTAGCTCTGTTACCCAGAACAAAGGACACTCTGGAAGAGGGGAGACAAAGACTTTCAGCTTCAAGTGGTGTCTACATAGAACCACTGCTCCCACTTGGGTAGGCGCTCTCCTGTCAGGATGGGCCCCCAATTATTCCCAACCTCCTGTTTTCCTGGGGCCTTGCCAAGCCCAAATCAGGTCACTTCCTTGTGAGATCGAAGTAGCCTGGAGGCTTTTCTTCCACAAGAGTGCAGCGATTCTATTAACGAACGCTTCTACAGAACATTTTTTTATGATTCATACAGGAAATTGTAACTTCCACGAAAAAAGGGGGGGTAGATTTTTTAACCCTGGTTTAGCATGACAAACTTGAGAATCGAGCTGTGCACTGCACTCACTAGCTCCTTTTCCTGCTTACTTAAAGAAAGGAAAAGAAAGACTTTGTTGCTGTTCAATCCCCAAGCTACTTCTGGTTTCTACTTTAAAGGCAACCAGTCTAAAGGGAAGAAATAGTATTTGGACACCCGAAAGAGCAAATATTCTTCTTATAAACTGGATGGTGATTTCTAACCATCGTTGGATGAAACCTTATCAATGAACACATATTTCTAGGAAGATTATATTACAGTTGAAATTACAAATGGGTCGCTAAAGGCCCATACTGGAAAGCCAGTATGCCCTTAATTCAACTAAAAATATTTATTCAGTAAAGATTGATGGTGGTATCAAGTATTTAAAATGAAGGTGAAAATGAAAGCTTTGGTCAAAAGAGACCATGGGTCTACTTAGAACATTTTTCCTGATTTCTTCCATCTTGGGTCTCTGTGCCTTTCACAGAACTTCCAGTAGCGCCATGTTGGGACAGAGCATCCTGAGGATCACAACCTCTGTGCTCTGTAGGAACCACTATGAGGAGGGCCCAGGGAAGAATAGGTCATTTCCAGTGCAACACAAGTGGTGGTTACTAATTACGGTGACTGTGTACTTTGGATCTGGATTCGCTGCACCTTTTTTAATAGTAAGACACCAACTGCTTAAGAAATAAGGATGTTTTAATTAGTCCATTAAACATATGTGAAAAGGAGCATTTTAAGAGGTGCAGTCTCTTTGAAAAACGGATCAAACTCTTGAATTCAACATACCCGATATGTTTGTAAATAAACTCACGGTATCAGTCCTTAAAAAAAAAAAGAACAAAAAAAACTCCCGTTTTTCCTAAGGTAGTTCCCTGAATCGATTACCAAAAGTACTTAAATAATGACAAGTGATAGTCACCATTCCATGTCTTTGGGCTTGAACATATCCTAACGTAAGATTTGCTTTGAAGAGGGTTTTAAAAAAATATTTAACCAAATTAAAAAAAATCAGCATACATTATGAAGTTTGTTCTCAGCCACTCGTTCAAAGCCCTCAGGTACCCAAAGCAGTGGTATTTTTAGAGATATGTATCTATTTTCTTAATTCATTTGTGGCTGCAAAGAATGATTCTGCGAACAGCATGAAAAAGAGCCAAATACTGACTCCAAGGGTTATGCAAGATGCCCTATAATTAGTTTTATGACCAAAAAGAAAAGAATGCTTTGGAGGATTGAAAGGATGAATTGAATGAATGAATGAAAGAATGAACAAACAGATGAATAAATATCATCCATTCCTTCAGAAATCCTTCTGAGAACGTCATTTCAGTGGTGATGAGCACTCCAACAGGGAAGAATCAAGTGCATGTTTCAGCCAGGGCTTGCAAGTGACTAGGAGCTAAGACAAGCCAAGCTGGGGAGAGGGTCCGGGCAGAGGCAATATGTGGCAAAGGGAATAAGGAAGTATTAGAGAGAAAGACAGACAGGAAGCAGAGGGAGTGAAGAAGAGAATGATAAGGATTAGGGCGCAGCTGTGAGGATGGCAGGGCAATAGGGAGGAGAATCAGCAAGCTGAGGGCGGATGGGGGACAGCTGGTGACTCCTGAGAAAGTCTGAAGTCCTAAACCTTTGTAATCCGGAGAACTTGGTTAACCACAGTGACTCATTCCCCACTTATGCCACAAATCCAGGATTTTACTGGAAAGGCAAGCAGGCTGGCCCAGGACATTCTCAACTCATGCTGCTGTTTCCACTTCGACATCTGACAGAGGTTCTAGATGACAGATAAACAAAACACGGTCCCTGACTTAAGAGTCATTTAGGACACGTTTCGTTTTGCCGCTGAAACCAGTATTGGTAGTTAAACTTTCCAAAGCGATGCCCATATGCTGGTCACTGTTCTAAGTGTTTGTATTAACTCACTGAATCCTCAGAACAACGCCGGGCAGTAGTAACCATTGTCATTTCCATCTTACAGACGAGGGACTGACTGAGGCACAGAGAGGTACGGCGACCTCCCTCTGGTCACACAGCTCATAAGCCGTGCCACAGACCTTGGGCATAATCACTGGTCTGCATCTCTCGAAAGCGTATAGATGTCTGGGGGGCAGTTCCAGGAATGGAGCCCAGGTCTTCTGGCTCCCAGTTCACTGTCCTTTCTCCTGTGCTAACCAGAACTCTGTGGTACCCCCTCAGTGGAGCATCGATGGACCAAATAACATTATAATCCCACAGTGACCACAAGTATGAAAACAAACTCTTCACTCTCCCTGTCTGGTTTTGAATGGTTCTACCTCTGGGGGGGGGTGAACCCCCCCTTCCCCCCCCCGGGGGGGGGGGGGGGGGGGGCTGGGCTGCCCAGAACGTTGCCCTCCAACGTGGCATTGCTGTTTGGACAGTGAGTGATTCGAAGCTGGCAGAAGGTGTCTCTACCCCTTCAGTTCAATTCCGCGCTCGCGTCAGAAGCCACCCTCCAAGTGTCTGGCAATGTTAACGTGGCTCTGTGTAAGTGATTTAAAGGTAAATGGGCTGCACGAGAGGGTGATGTGCTGAACAGGAGACCAGGGTATGAAAAACAATGCTACGGAGTGGATCTCAAGGGCATTGAGTAAACCTGCCGTCAGGATTTCCAGAGAAGATTTGTTGGGAAGAAAAACACATCTTTGCTTCATCATTTCGAAGCAATTTCATGCTTCAGTTCTCCATACTTCTGTCTTCTGAACACTTCCGAGGGCCACATTTGGGCCTCAGCATCAGCCTGAAGTCTTGTACGATGGAGTCGCTGTGCGAGGGCACTCAGCGCGTGATGTAGCGAGCCACACGGGAACGCTTGATTTTGATACAACATTTAATCATTTTCTTCTGCCTCAATTAAGTTGGAAAGACTCAAATGCAGCTTAAAATTGAAAAGTGTAACTGAATGAGAAGGTTTATATCAGATATTGAAGGCCTAAGATGTTCCCTTTTCTGAACTGAGCCAGGGAGGAGGTGGAGAAGGGGGGGAGGTGAAAAGGACAGAAACCGCAGAGCCTTCTCGAGGGGGGTGTCTGGTGCCGGGTGGGTGGCTGAGTCTATTACGTAAACATTTCAAATGCCATGTGGTCATTTCTTTGGGACCTTGTTTGATGGTCCGTGTGGTTGTTTCTTCCACCATCCCACCAGCTTTATTGAGATATAATTGACATATAACATTGCGCGAGTTTAAGTTGTTCAACGTGATGATTTAATACACATATATAGTGAAATGATTAATGTGATTAGGTTAGTTAACACATCTGTCACCTTGCATAATTACAGTGTGTGTGTTTGTGCACGCGCGCGCGTGCGTGTGTGGTAAAAACATTTAAGATCTCTCTTAGCAACTTTCCAGTTATACAATACAGTCTTGAGAACTATAGACACCTTGCTGTATATACATTATAGCCCCAGAACTCATTCATCCTCTAACTGGAAGTTTGTGCCCTTTGACCAGGATCTCGCCATTCCCCCCGCCAGCCCCTGGCAGCCATCATTCCCGTCTGTTTCTCCATGAGTTTCGCTTTTTCTGATTCCACACATACATGAGATCCTACAGTGTTTGTCTTTCTCTGTCTGACTTATCTCCACGAGCAGAATGCCCTCAAGGTCTAACCATGTTGCCAACGGCGGGATTTTGTGGGATTGTTTCTTCGTGTGATGCCAGCCCGCGCAAATGTGGTTTCCTTCAGTGCTGTGCTTGGTGTCTGCTGCGGGAGTGGAGAAAGGGCTCTCTCGGTTCTCCCACCCGCACTGTGTCCTAGACCCTGTGCTTGGGTGCCTCACATAGATCGGGGCAGTGCTCCCAGCTCTGGATGCACATCGGAATCACCCGGGGAGCTTCTCAGAAGTGCTCAGACTCATGCCCCATCTCCTAAGATTCTGATTCATTTGGTTGAGGGTGGGGGGTCTGGGCATTTGTAATTTTAAAATCTCCCCAGGTGATTCAAAGGGGCAACCCATGTGGGGAAGCCCTGACTCAGAGGGTCTCATTGAATTTGGGGGGCATTTTCCTGCTCTGCTTCACTCACTCTTTTGCAATTTAGAGGGAGAATCCCATTCTTCATTGTGACGAGAGTGAGAAGTGTGTCTGGTGGCCTCAGTGCTCAGAATACATGCGCCAAATCCCTTCGGAACCTTCGACCACTGGTTTGGATTGCCTCCATTTCTTGCTTCTTTTTCCAGCTAGTATTTCCAGCTTTGCCAAAGCCCATTTTTGGTAACCCCGCCTTCTGTACACCTCAAGAGAGATCGCTTGCCTTTGTAACTTCCCAGTGTGGAAAAAGTCTGCGGAGCGGGGGTTTTTAGGAGGCCCCAAGGAAAGAAGCCCTCATCTTCCTTCCATTCAAGGCTCCATTCCCGGGACCCTCTGCGACAATGCAGGCCTTCTTCTGCTCTCCCTGGCCAGCCTTCCTGGAGAGGATTTCTGAAGGCAGAGCTCGTGGGGCCTGAGGGGGCCTGCTCCTGGAGACCAGCAATTCCAGACTGAAATTCTCTGTCTTGGCGGCTCCCTGGGAATCCCCTCGGGAAGCCCAGGTGCACACCTAGGTGAAAGAAAGCTATTGTGGAAGGACTGTGCTCTGCCAGGGACCCCAGGGCCTGGTCTGGGGGAGTGAGGGAGGAGACGAAGGGGAAGGCATCTCAGGCTGCTTCGGGTGGCCATGAATGACGTTAGCAAACAAGGTCTGGGGCTTCGGAAGGAGCGAGCGCATGTCTATGCAGGTTTCAGCTTCCTGACAAAGAGAAAATTTCAAGAGAGATTTACCGACGTGCTCCCCACCCTCCACAGACATCTGTGTCATGATTGTGAGTTTGCAAAGCACTACTGGCATTATTTCATTATCTCTGTGACTTAAAAAGCGAGATGGAACTCTTTTGGGGCACTTACTACGTGCCAAGCAGTGGGATACATGCATTCACCCATATGCTACTTTAGTAACTAATTTAATCCTCACAGTACCCCATGAGGGACCTATGATTATCATTTTGTGGATTCAGAAACCAGGGCTCAGATCATTGACATGACTTGCCTAAGGTCACACAGACTGGACAAGAACCCAGGTCAGTCTAACATGTAATTGAAGTTGGTTCCTTCCTGGGAAACACGGAGTAACTTTCTTGCCTCTTTGATGTCATCTGTCATAACCCTCCTCCCCCATATCTTCTTTTTAAGATAAACACCTTCTGTTTCTTCAGATTATTTTTAACGAACGTTTCCTAGATTTGCCCTCTCCAGAGTCCCATTTTCCATTCTTCCTTGGTTCCCTGAAATCTGGCTTCCTTTCCAACAACTCTAATGGAACTATCTTCCCCAGATTGTCAAACCTAACCCTAATCAACCCATATCCAGCCTGTCTTCATAGCGTGTAGCACTACTGCTGACCACTCTCTTCAGTCGGGCAATCCCATTCATTCCCATGGGTGTATCATCTATATGATGACAACTCCCAAATCAACCTCTGCAGCTGTGACCTTTCTCTTGAGCTTCAGACCCATCCATCCACCTACCTGCTGGACTTGTTAAATTTCAGATATCCCATAGGTTTCTCAAACTCCACGCACTCCAAAATGGAATCCAGCACCAACCACCACTCCACCCCGATTCTGCACTTCTCTCTATGTTCCTTATCTTGGTTTAATAGTGATATTGCCTTCCATATGCTCTACCAAGCTGGGAACTTGGGCCCATCCTCCTCGAGTTCTGTGGATTCCTCGTGTTCTCAAAGATGACCTCCCTTCTCTCCATGCCAGTGACTCCTTTACTCGAGCATGTCTTAGAGTATTTCAAGAGCGTCATAATATGTCTCTCCGATTCTACTTGACTGCACAAGTCTGTTTTCATGCTGCTGACAGATCCTTCAAGGCCCTTTTTAAACTGTTGAACCCACATTTCCCAAAGTACATTCCATTGCACCCTGGTTTTACAGGATGGTCGGTGAAAAATGGGAGTGTGGTCAGGTAGCTTTGGGAAAGCCTATATAATATGCTCTTCTCCCCTTGGAGGTTCATACTGGATGTCCTGAGAAATCGTCCAGTTAAAATCCTGTTTAACTTTGTAGATTCAGCATCCCAAATGGATTTCATCATGGAATCACCCTTCCTCCCCACGCTCACATTTTTCGGTGTAGGGTGTGCCAACAACCACCTGCAGAACAGCTCTGAAACCACAGTCTGTACATTCTGCTCCTTGGCGTGGCTTATAAGGTTCTTCTTCATTTGACCTTTGCTCACCTGTCCAGCCAACCCTCCCCCTTAAACTCTCACAGCTCTCATCATTATTGAGAGTACCTTCTTCCTTACACACCATTGTGTTTTTGTGCTTTTCTTTTGCCTAAAAAGCCCTTCTCCCCCCACCCCACCTCTACCTGCCTTCAACGCATCACTGAAGACTCAGCTGTCTTCTATGAAGAGTTCTCTGACCCTCTCCAAGGGAGAATTGGTCACTTCTCTTTTTTTACTTCTAATGTCTGTATACATCTCGAACGTTACATTTGGAAAAATGAAATCATTCCATTGCTTTGTAGCTTTGCATGTTTCACACCAGTCGAAATTATATAATATTTATATTTATTTATTATATTTATATAAGTTATCTACTATATATAATATATAATATTGAATAATCCAAACCAGTTGGATTATTTTCTATATCTTTTCATTTTAACACCATCCTTGTCTCCTGAAGGGAGCTTGGGCTCTCATTACTAACCCAACAGGAACAGTCCCATCCTTTCTCATTTTTGGAAAAACAGCATATGTGAGAAACCTTATAACAAGGTCTGGTCTAGAGCACATCTAAAGGCAGTGTCCTTGCTAATGAGTTCAGCTACATGACATGCCCCACTGTGTGTTGCCTCCCCTAGACAGTGCAGTGATGGGCTTGACTGTAGGTATAAAGTAGATAATAATGCCTTGGTGCAGAAATGTAACCCAAAGCCACCTGAACCCATGCTCCCATGAGAGAAGCTCAAGGCCTACCTGCAGCTACTTAGCCTGGATCTCTCTCCAGTCGTCTTGGGCCTGGAGGCCTGGGAGTAGCAGCCCACCCCATGAAGACAACTCCTCAACAAAGAAAGGGAAATATCCATTATGGAGAGCTCTCTTTGTGTAGGCACGGTGCTGAGTCTTTACGTGCATGATCTTATTGTGTTCTTACAAGGACTCGGTCAGATAGGAACTCTTATTAGCTTCATGTTGCAGATGAGGACATGAAGTTTCAGCAAAGTGGAATGGCCCGTCAACGTTGGTTTTACAGCTTCAGGCCCTAATCCTGTCTGCAGCACATCCTTGCTGTGCTACTGTGGGCAAATCACTTACTCTAGCCAAGTCTCCAGTTTCTCACTTGCACAATAGGAAGAACACATGTGCCTGCCTGGTGGAATGGTCATAAGGTTTCAGTGATAGGATGTATGCGGAGTGCCTGGCATGTGGTAAGTACTCTATAAATGGTAGCTATTATGGGCTGACATCAGAGACATTGTTTTCAGCCAAGATGAAGGGAAACAGGAGAGCAATTTTGTGTTAAAGGAGAGTTTGAGCCCAGAGATTATTTGGACTATGAAAAGGTCACACTTCTCAGCGAACCAAAGAGGGATCCCTTCCCCAAATGGCTGATGGTCACACTTCTCAAGGGGCAAAAAGAGGCTCCATTTTCAGGGCAGTGGGGGAGAAGTCAGCCAGGCACAAGAGCTCTTGGTGGGAAAAGGGCCAGCCTTGTAGGGGCTGGAACAGATTGGTAAATCTCAGCCCCAGCGCAAATCAGGGGTGGGCTGGGTGTGTACTCCGGGCAGCTGAACTGTGCATGTGCATGTTGGTTTGTAATGCCTTCCCTATACGGGTAGCTGCACCCACTCCTTTAAGAGCTACAGCTGAGAAATACGGACGGGCCATCTGGGGAAGGGGTACAGGTGCAAGTGGGTGGCCAAAGGGGAGCAGAACTATGATGTCAGCCCATAATAGCTACCATTTATAGCGTACTTACCACATGCAGTCAGTCTGCCTGGGTTGGCATTGTGACTCTGCCACTTGTTAGCTGTTTGACTTCGAGCTACCCACCACCTCTCTCAGGCTCAGTTCCCTCCCCACTCTGTAGACTGGAGATAGAAGACCTAGCCTATAGGGTTATTGGACGGAATAAAGGAATTTATCCACGTAAAGCACTCAGCGCAGACCAGGTACAAGGTAAGGGCTTAAGAAATTACAGTCACTGTCATCATCATTGGGTGTGCTGGATGTGGCGGGGGTGGGGGGAAGATGGTGGGTTGGGGGGACCAGCATGGATGATCAGAGAGCTTGCGGAAACAATCCCAAATGAATCTTCTCTAAATCGACTTCTGCAAACATTGCATTTACCTCCATTAATTAAAAGAAGCTTTGCCTTTTTTCCTTTCAAGTTTATTTTGTGGCTCAGATCTTAATGAGCTTTTTAAAAGACTATAGAGGTTTTGATCCAATTAAAAACCATCCTCTAAGATATCAGTATCTGACAGTTCCACCGTACTCTTTCGGGCATTTTCCTTGAAATGATCGTAATGTGATATTTGTATCTAGTGAAAATTATGAGTTTTCACTAGTTCTTAGATTAGATGGGGTTTAACTGTAAGGATGCAGCCTGCACATTTAATCTACTTTAGAGCAGCTTCATTTACTAGATGGTCCTCGTGGGTTTGGGGAAAGGATGTAAAGTATCATCAATGTGGTGTGAAGCAGGTTTTAAAGGATGGAGCCTCTTGTTTTTAGAATGGATTGAACTGCTGCAAAATCACAGCCACTGCCTAGCTCCCCACAGTACTGATCCTGACAGGAGCTCCAGCGGCTTTTCCTACCCCCCCCCCGCCCACTTCCGTGCAGGCACTTCTGTGCTCCTGTACCTCCCCCTGTGCTGTTGGGCCACGTGGCAGCTGCTGAGTCCCCCACCCACACAGCAGTTCTCTCTGCATTCATCTTTCGGCCCCAGGATACTACCTTACCCTTATCTCTATGACTTTTTGAAACGTGTTTTGATGCAGGTTCAGAAAAGAAAAGCGGTGCTGATGATCACTCCTTTATATGTTGATTTTACCCTCTCTTTGTAAAAGCGGGGATGAAGGGGGGTACAGCTCAGCTCCTGGCCCTCCTCCTTCCAACCTAGTCTGCAAACAAGAGGCAGATGTCTCCTGTCACTCTGCCACCCAGAAAATTAAGTGGTTCCCACCTATCAGCCTGGTCCTCACGCCAACCAAACCACTCCATCAGCCTCACCTTCCACATGTGGGAGATTGTATATATGTTCTTCCAGAAGCGTGAAATATTCTGATAGCTGTCAAGTGTCAAGAAGGTTCTGGAGAGCAAGAAAAGGCCAACTCCAGCTTCCTTAAGATGACTTTTCAAAAAGATCAAGGACTTTAAATTCAGCTTTGCACACCACTCCCTAAGTCCTTGCAGGTTCTTAGAAGGTAAATACATTTATTGCTCAACCCAAGATTTGATATCCATTTCTTAAAAGATTTTATTTATTTATTTGAGAAAGAGTGAGCTTGAGAGAGAGCAGGAGCAGGGGGAGTGGCAGAGGGAAAGGGAGAAGCAGGCTCCCCGCTGAGCAGGGAGCCTGACATGGCTGGGATCGCAACCTGAGCCGAAGGTAGATGCTCAACCGACTGAGCCACCCAGGTGCCCCTTGATATCCATTTTTATAGCTACAGTATTATGTTCGAGTTGACTTTATAATTCAGTGGAGTTGTATTTTGTATGTTGAATACATACATCACTGCATCCAGAGGCCATTCTTTATTTAAAGAACTTGGAGAACAATGTTCTATGTGAATTTGTGATAGAGACTACCTTATGATTTGGTTATGATTGCCTTTATATTACATGCATAGTCATATCTGTGGTGTACTTAATGCTGAGCCTCCAGTCAAGATGACAGCGTTGCTTCCATGGGAAAATGTATGCCATGACAATGACATGGCTTCTAGCAATGAATGCCTCACACCAAACCTTGAGAAATGAGCCTAGCCCAGTGCTTGCTATATACAATAGGAGTTCACTACATGTCTGTCCAATGGGTGAATTGTCTACAATCTGCTCAGCCACAACTGAGTGGAAAATGAGAGACTGAGATTCTGTTCTCTCTACTTTATATCATAATTGACAATTTTAGACAAGCCCCATAACTACTGCTGTCCCCCTTTCCTTACTAAGAGCCATCTATCTCCGAAAGGGCTGAAGAAGAAAGGGACACTAAACATTAGTTTAGAATAACATTCTTTAAAAGTGATATTTAAACTCCATTAGATAAAAAAGTAGGATAAAACCAAATACATCATTTTAGATGAAATTTTCTTCTCTTGACTCAACCAGATAGATGGGGACATATAATCAACATGCATTTGTCAAAGAATGTTATCACAGGTACTCAGCCTTGTGCTAGACGCTGAATGACAATGTTGCGGCTCAGAGAGCTTCCGATCCAGTTGAGTAGACGACACTTCCACGTGGGTAAATTGGGGTTTCTCAACCTTGGTGCTTTTGACATTCTCGGTGGGATAACTCAACAGGAGGATGTCCTGTGGACATTGTAGGATGTCCACATTGTAGGATATTCAGCAGTATTCCTGGCCTCAACCCACTGGGTGCCGGCAGCAGCCCCCTCCAGCTATAACAACCAAAAATATCTCTAGACATTGCCATTGCTCCATTTCCCCTGGGATGCAAAATCACCTCCCTTTGAAGATGGCTGGCTTTACGGGGTTTGTCATGCAAAGTAGTATGTGACTGTCAAACAAGGAAGTAAAGGAGAGGGCAGGGATGCGCTGGCAAGAAGGGGCTGGAGTGGTCAGAGACTTAAACTGGACCTGAGGAAAAGCTGGGTAGGATTTCAGTAAGCAGAGAGGTTATTGCAGGTGGAGAAAATGGCCCAAGCTGTCCACACAGGGCATCGTACTTGGTGGGTTTGTGGGAAGGCCTGGTGAGTACACTGCTTGGCTGGGATGGGGGAGTAAAGCAGATCGTGGGAGATGAGGCTGATGAGGTGGGTTGGTTGGTTGAATGACAGGCTGATGGGTGAGAACCCCTGGATTTCTGGGCAGCAGAGTGACAGGAAACATCTGACTCTGGCTGAAGTTTGTAGGATGGGTGGGAGGAAGGATGGACGGGAGCAGGCCTCTAACCACCGTCATCCCTACTCTTCCAAAGAGAGAAGGCAAAGCAAGTGGAAATAGACAGCATGGACTCCGAAGGCGGCAGTGGCGTCTCTTAGTTGCGTGAGCACCAGGCATCGGATCACTGACATCGTAGGATGGGCTCTGCAGATTTGTTTATCTTTCTCTCCTGTGCCTGAGTGCTGGAGCTCAGAAGATGTAGATGCTGCAGGTTTGTCCCTGAAACAAATTGTCTTGTTCTTCACATTCATATACTTCGCTAGATCTTTTAGATTTAGCTCCTGGGGCAAAAATCCGTAGTCTTCAGACAGGTCTCTCTTCAGCAATGTGTCTTCCAACAATTCTTCTTTCCAGCTATGCTGTACCTCTCTCCTTTTCCGGAATTTTCTCAATCAATTTGACCTACTCTGTCTTCCTTCCAACAATACGAACACACGTTATTTGTGTTCAGATCCATTGATCACACCATTGTGATCATACTACTGTAAAGCGCGCCCGAAAAAAACTCGTCTTTCATATCTTGTTTTTGTCAAAAGTGTCTAATATTCATGTTGACGAGATGAACAATTTCATGGCATGTAGGGCATTCGGAAGGCACATCATGTGTGCCTTTACATTTTAATGACTCAGGGGTTAGTCTGGTAGCCCATCTATATGTAATCAGCAGCTACATGTGAGTATATGAAAGTGTAGGGCAGCAATAAAATCCCAGGACTTTTTCTTTTAGGACCTATGACAAATGAAAATGAGAGGGCCCTATACTATGGCTCATGTCATTGAGGCATGTGTCAGCTGACAGAGAAAAATTCCCTTGCTTTATTAGCCAAAACACGATAGAGATGATTTCTATCACAACTAAGCACAAAGTTATTAAAATGGAAAAGTGAAAATAGAAAATGGCACGAGAACAGAGTGAAGCCTGGTGGTTTGGTACCACGAATCTGAGCTCAGTCGGCCTTTCATTTAAATAATGGGATCACGTGGGGCGCCTGGGTGGCTCAGTCGGTTAAGCATCCAACTCTTGATTTTGGCTCAGGTCATGATCTCCAGGTTGTGAGATCGCGCCCTGTGTTGGATGTGGGGCCTGCTTAAGATTCTCTCTCCCTCTCCCTCTGCCCCACCCACCCTCTCTAAAAAAATAATAATAAATAATAATTATGGAATGATGTGGCCTGAGCAGATGGTGTGTCAGTGAAGGCCTCAGCGTTCGTTATTCAAGCTCTGTTTACTTAGGAAAGAAGAAGACACTATATCCCACTCTCTTTGATTGTATCCCATAAGGAAATCTTTTAGTAATTTCACTTAGGAAAGGAAATCCCCAATGGCCCTTTAATGTATCTGATGTAGAATATGCTTACAGTATCAGTGCTGGCCCTGAATCTGTTCCATGCCTCCTGCTGTGCTAAGGGAGGTGGAGGAAAAGTGCCAAGCTGGTGATCCTTGCCCTCAGGGAGCCCACTGCAGAGCTGGGATCATTGAGAAGTCCTGCGCGGCACGGACTAAGGCTAGTATGGGCTGGAGGGCTGTGGAAAGTTTCCTGGAGGAGGTCAGACGTCTACTGGGCCTTGGGAAGTAACATGGGGAGAAGGGTCTGGGCACTTTGGGTCACAGAAGAAGAGAGCTAGCATGGTGTCTATAGGGAATGACTGGACGCCCTGCCTGGTTGGAGGAGAGAAGTAGTATATTGAGAGGCTGGATGGACAGGATGCCCCTAACTCCAAAGGTAGGGCCTTGAAAGACTATTCCCTGTGTAGTCCATGGTGCAGACATGGGCCATGAAGAAAATGATACTTTGTGGGAGAAACTCCTTTTACATAGGAGTACTTCTAGAGAGTTCTATAACCCAAGTTTAAATAAGTTGTGGTGATTCCTGTAGCTATGGCTCATGCCGATCAGTTCATTGAAGGTACTTGAAACTGACCTCAAGTTCAATTGTCCATCCCTTGAGTGACTCATTCTCTGGCTTCCCCCATACAGATAAGGTGTCCTTGGAATTTGGCTTCACAGCAATTTTGAGCCACTGTCTGTAGGAGCTGTTTTTCTTGAAGCAGGACTATCTGCACTTGGTGCTAAAAATAAATGTATAGGGTGGAGAGCAGAAGAGAGAAAATAGCACTGTTTTGTAAGTGAACAAGGGGGCCCAGGAACGCTTCCCCCAACCCCCAAAACCTTCTCCTTGGGAGTTCCTCCAAACCTAAAATCCCACCCATCTGCCAGAATGTGTAAAGCTGCGTCCTTAGAATGTCTCCTGCGTCAAGACAGGGATGTTGTTATGCTCATTTCTGTATTCCCAGCACCAGCAATAGGGTCTGGCACACATGAGACCGTCAACATTTTCCCCTTTGAATAATGTGCTGCTGAATTAATGAATTTTCAACTTTTGACATGGATGTTATTCGAATAATCATCTTTATTTTCAGCTTGGCTGTTTAATATCGAGTTTTTAAAAATAACAGCTTTATTGAGATGTATTTCACATGACATAGAATTCCCCCTTTGAAAGGTACAACTGAGTGGTTTTTAGCGTCTTCACAGAGTGGTACCACCATCACCACCAATCAATTCCAGAACATTTTAACATGCCAGAAAGAAACGCCATACCCAATGGCAGGCATTCCCCATTTCTTCCTCCCCAGCCCCTGGCAGCCACTAATCTGCTTTCTGTCTCTACAAATTTGCCTATATTGAACATTACATATAACTGCAATCGTACAATATGTGGTCTTTTGTGTCTTGCTTTTTTCATTGAGCTAAATGTTTTCAGGGTTCATCCATGTTATAGCACGTATCGGTCCTTTATTTCTTTTTATGACTGTAACAATATTCCACTGCATGAATATACCACATTTTCTTCATCCATTCATCCATTGATGGATATTTGAGTTGTTTTTACTTTTTGGCTATTATGAATAGTGTTGCTGTGAACGTTTATGCACAGGTCTTGGGTGGACATGTGCTTTCATTTCTCTTGGGTATATACCTAGGGGTGGAGTTGCTGGGTCCTATGGTGATTTATGTCTTAACTTTTTGAGGAACTGTCAGACTGTCTTCCATAGTGCATGCACATGGAAAACATTTTACATTCCCACCAGCAATGCTCAAGGGTTCCAATTGCTCTACATTTTTGCCAGTACTTGTTATTGCCTTTCTTTTTTAGTATAGCCATCCTAGTGGTTTAGATTAATGTTGACTTTTGAATTATAAATGTATGGTATAAATATACCTATGGGATAAAAGTGTGAAAGGCTTAAACTGTTATTTCTTTGCATCAGAAATGGCCCTGCCAATACTATATTTTCCTTCTTGCATCTTTCTGAGGTGGTGGTGTTGTATTTCCTTATAGAGGAAATGAAAAAGAGATCGGGGATCTGCTGAACCAGATTTTAGCACTTTTCTGATTCAGAGTGTGATGGTCATAAGAGAACACACACTGGGCCTCAAGATAGCATGGTAAATTCTAGAAATATGTCATTTCATGACATCTGTGCAAAGACACGCTTCTGTGCCAGTGTGTTACATTTGGAACCACATTTTGTGTGTGCTCAACTTTTACACAGATCTTGAGAAAATGAAATTGAATTTTATGCCTCTTTAATTTGATTTGAGACCATGACCATGCCATTTCTTTATAATAATTACAAGAATGTATGCAATATATGACTTTCATCTTATAGTAATTACAACCATTTACCATTTATAGAATACATAGTTTAGGCCACCATAAGTCACATTTCATGCTAATCGTTTTTCTGAAAATAAAGGGTTCTGTTGTACAAATCCAAGAACAATGAGAGTGGAAAGGAAAATCAATTTATATGTCACATCAAAGAGGAGATCAAAATGAAGATGTCAAATATATGCCGAAGGCTCTCATAAATTACAAATGGTGAACCCACCCCACACTTTATTTTTAGGCAAATAAAAAATCTTGAAGTCTCATTGTAAAAGCTACTTCAAAGATGATTTGGTGACAGTATTTTCCCCCAAGGCTTTTGCCAGTTTTACACGCCAAAGGCTTCCAATGTGAGCAGGGTTCCATGGGGCCCAAGCCCCAGCAACCAACTTAGACCTTAAGATCTGATTCTTCATTGAATGAAAGACAAGAAGCCCATTTTTGTGATCTGCTTCCCATTTTTTTTTCTTTTGGGACTAACTGAAGAATTAAAAGTTGTCTTTCTTTCTAAAGTTATACGCAGAGTACAAAGAAGGAGTTTCAACAGCTGCTTCTTGTCATTCTATGGAAAAAACTTGTGATCTGAAAAATATCCCCAGGTCCTGCAGACGGGTCTTCCATTTCTCGCTCCCATTTTCCCTTCACACTAACAGCTTTGGCTCCTCCACCTCCTTTATAGATCTTATCTATCTCTTCAGGAAGATAGTTTTTCAGATATTAAAAGTAATACATGAGAAAACAAATGTAAAAGCCCAGAAAATGTAAAGAAAACAACAATCCCCTGTAGTCTCACGACCCAGACAGCTCCATTTTGACTTACTTTCCTACACTCTTTGTTTACTTTCGTTCGTTCATTCATTCTTTATTTCACTCAAGAAATATTTCCTGAACACCTACAATATGCCAGGTGCTGTGCATACCCATGGTCCTAATTTTCTTTATAATTATTTGGTTTATATTTGTCAGTTTAATATCTATCTCCCCTCCTAATCTCTGAACTCCAGGACCATCGTATTCACTAAACACCACACTGTGACCACCTACCAGTCATTAAATAGTCTATGTAAATGGTATTTTTAATGGCCGCATCCTAGTTCTACCACAATTTACTATTTCCTTATTGTTGGTCAGTTAAGATATTTTCACATGTTTTGCTATTATCATTAACACAGTTTGAACATCATGTCAAAAGGCATACCCACTTTTATGGCTTTTGTTATATTAGCCAAACTGCCTTTCAGAAAATCTCTACCAATTTAAGCACCTACCAGTAGTGCATTCTCAAATGCAGCTAAAGGGAATTACAAAATGGCAGAGTCAAGGAAGTGAAAGACTTACCAGTCCATTCCTTTGCCTGCAAGCAGAGTCAGAATGACACCACCACTTGTGGGGTGGGGGGAGCCGGTTAGCTTAGGAGAATTGAACACCCCTTGGGAGAGCTCTCCCAGTTAAGTGGCATTGTGATTTGGAGCCAAGAAGAGGCAATGGTGCAGGCTGTTTATGTAAGTTTATGGATTACCTTTACAGAGCTAGGAGTGAACTAGAGCGATGATGTTGGCATGAGCTAGAGAGATGGTGTTGGCATAAACTCAGAGAGGCAATCCAAATAGTTATTGATTCTCTATTATGTGTCAGAGCCTGTTAGGTGCTGTGAGTGATAAAGAGATGAACTGAACACAGTTCTTGCCCTCAAAAAGTTAATATCCAGTAGCAGGGAAAGGTGTGGGCATTGGAATCGGAATGACCTAGGTTTTGATTCTGCTTCTGCTACTTCTATTAGTAGTGACCTTGGGGGGGTTACATAATGTCTCCAATCATCAGTTTCCTCATCTGGAAAATGGGGCCAATGACAGAGTTGTTGTAAGAAGGAAATGAGATGATGTGTGTCAAGTGCTTGCCGGGGTGTCTGGCAGAGAACACAAACACGGTAGCTCTCAGGAAATGTTAACTACCATTGCTTGGTAATGATTTTTCCTGTCTCCCAAGGATTTTGCGGGGATTCAATGAAATAATAAATGCAAAACACTTAGTACTACGCCAACATCAAGGTAGCGATTATATTGACAACCCTTTGGGAGAAGATCAAGAAAACACATCATACGTGAGCTACACCAGTCATAGAAGAGCAACTGGAGGGGTGAGTTTTGGAACATATTGCTGAAGATAGGATTGGCTGTCTCAGTCCCAGGACACCGAGACTTAGGAAGGTCAGCTGCTCAGAGTCATTGCCAGTTCTGATCCACTCAAGCTGTTGATCACCTCTCTTCTCTTTTGCACGCACCTTCGTTCAAGGCACCCGGAGTGCATTTGGTCTCTGTGAAGTTTTGAGGGTGTGCTTATTGCTTGCTTGGAACTGTCTACCAAGCCCAAAACTTTTCAGGAGTGGATGGTATTCGTGTCTTGTGCCATCAGTAAAGAATAGCTTTCGGAGTTTGAAATTAGGGCGTTCAAGAGCTCTAAGCGTCTGACAGAAGAAGTCAGCGGCTGGAAAAGCTGCAGTAGATGTCTCCAGAATGCAATTGATGAGCACACTTTTCCCCCTGAGCCATTCTTCTGTTACGGGGTGGAAGCTGGTCTATTTCGATGATGTGTACTGACTTCTCCCCTCCCGAAGCCCACACATTTAAAGCCCCCAGGTTTAAGAAGAATGAGGACAAATTAGCCGTTCTTCTAAGATACTAAAGCTGCAGGCCTTTGTGAAACAAAACCTTTGCCGAATGGAAAATATTATTGTCTTTCTGCTTTCAAAAGTTACTTGTTTACCTGTTGCTCATAAAGTGCAGAGTAATTCGTGGTTGGGAAAACCACGATGGGTTTGTCTGATGGGTTTCATTTCGGCGCCCTAGACTTCCCTGAAGATTGCAAAGCTATTCTATTGCTACGCATTTATGGAGCTTACCCCGAGGAAGGAGCATTAGTGTCTGGTAATACCTTCCTGCCTGCCAATTTTACCTCACTGATTCAACCTTTGGAACTGATTTAATCAATGGATCAGCACATTATTCAAAGGGGGAATGCTATTATAGAAAAGCTTTCATAAGGCTTGATGATTCATACAGACACTATTCAGGACTTTTAATCACATCACATAAAAGGACTAAATTTGAATGTTGCTTATGCCTAGAATTTTGATGGAAAGTAAAATATTAAGGAGCGCTTAGAAGGCGGCCGTGGCTTGGATTTATGTGTGCATACATTTCTTCTGAGAAAGAAAACTTAGAATGTCCTAGAATAAAGGTCCACAAAAACCAGAATCACACCGATGGACAAGCCTAATGAAAGTGAGAGAAATAGAAGGTTGAACATGATAAAGAAGCTGAAATGCTGTGCCTTGTTCTGGATTGTCAGTCAACTTCCATGGAAGAAGTTCCAGCTTTGGTGACAGAGTCTTGGGTATGCGTAGCTCAGTTGCTGGGCTAGTGAATGCCCTGGTCCTCATTTTCTTCACCTGTCAAATGGGGCTAGTCATACTTGCTTCCAAAGATGTTTGTGAGAATTGGGATAGTAAGGATTTTATTTGTTTCTGTTTTTCTTACAGCACTGACCAGTACATGTTATTTATATTTTTAAAATTATTTATGTCCTCAAACTAGAGTCTAAATTCCACAGGTATGGTGGGTGTGATAAAGCATTTGACATCTCTTTTACCAAGTAGCCCATGCTCACCTTGAGCGGAGCCCACTGTTGGCGTGGATGCCTTGGGTCATTACCAAAGCCCTCTGGATAAAGAGGAAGATGTTTCATCTTCAGGAGAGTCTGGCTGGCTCTACTCATTTAAGTGGAAACACCACCACGTTGTGGTTTTTTTTTTTTTAAAAAAAAAAAAGGCTTTGTGTTCAGGCAGGAGTAATTTTGAATTCAAGCTCTACGGTTTATTCGGTGTGTCATCTTGGGCAAGTCCCTTAACCTCTTTGTGATTCCATTTCATCATTTGAAAAGTGTGAATACAAAGGGAACAGTGAGGATTAAATGAGATTACATATGCTAAGCCGCACAGAGCAGCGCGCCTGGTATGGAGGCTCATCAGGGGGCAGGGGGAGGAGCGGCCATCTTGAAGTCGGCTGGAGCAGTTAGTGCCATTGGCGCCCTTTTTGAGGGAGGCCACGTTCCCAGTCCCTGGCCTTTTCTGCCCGCCTCCAACCTGCTGATCTTGCATTGACTACAATAGAAGGCCTTGGTAATCAGGCCGTTGAGGTCAGACAGATTTGAGTTCCAGTCCCGGCTCTGTCATTTTCCGGTTGTGCGACACCGGGCAAGTTACTTAACTTCTCAGGGCCTCACTGTTGTCAGTTGTAAAATGGTAATGAACAATTATCTACTTCGTAGTGTTGTTGAGAGATTGAAATATGTTAATCCATGTGAAGGTACTTCACTGTGTCACCGGAACGTGACAAGTGCCCAACAAAGTTATCTTCTAAGGTATGGAAGCAAGACTTCACAACATGCAGTATCATGTTAGAATTGAGTGCGTTTCCTGGAATGAAATTTATGTGAAAATTAGTGGTATGTACACGGCAGCCACATCACCACAGAATGTTCTCTGGCTTAGGACTTTTTGTTTTCCAACCTATAAGGACAAAGAGGAGTTCCTTATAGCCCATTAAGGTCTATGTATTCATGATAGACAGGGCCAAACCCTTGCTACTCAAAGTGTGGTCCATATGCCAACCACATGAGCATCACGTGAGACCGAGGGAGAAAGGCAGGGTCCAAGGGCCCACCCCAGTTCCCCTGAACCAGATAGGATCCCTAAGTGATCGGCTTCGCGTCCTAGGCTGTCATTGCTACAGTGTTTATTGGCACCATGTCCACATCACTATTAACCGATTGCTACACTGCTCCAGTTTCTGGGGTTATATATTACCATGTAATGTTCTTTTCCAAGAGGGGAGTGAGCCCTCGAAAAGCTGCATTTTTCTCTGGGTCGGATGGCCTGCTTCGTGGCAGGGCCGGGATTAGACTACTGAGGCCCCCGCATTCCACTTCCTGACACCGTCCTCCGGAGCCCCTGCCTCTGCAACCCGATCCGTTCTTTTCTAGTGGCTGCCATCCATTTATCATTCTCATTTCCCCCTCAAGTTCCAGATGGTCGGCCTCTTCGTGCTGCCTTTCTTTGACGTGACATCAAGCATCTCAGGGCGAAATCTGAAGAACTCAGTGAATTAATGAGGAAACAATTCATTTAGCCATAGTAGTGACTGCCGTTGGTGTGCTTGGGTCTTCGATCCCAGCTCTCTTGGTACCAACAGATGCTCTGTGGCGGTGGTTTTCAAGCTTCAGATGCCCCTGTTTCACCTGAGGAATCGTGTTTAAAATACAGATCCCTGGGCCTGACATACCGGGATTCTGGATCCTGGGTCCAGGCTGGGGCTCAGGATCCATGCTTTTACCAAGTGATTCTAGGCGATTCTAAGAGTATGCAGAGCACGCTGTCGGGAAACTGCTTAGCTCTAGAGTCAGGCTAACTCCTGTGCCACTGACTTGCTGGACATCCGGGGGCCTTTGGTTTCCTCGACTTTACCAAGGGAATAACAGTACTGCCAGGCAACACGAGGCTGCTATGATGGTGACAGGAGACCGTGTGAGACGCTTAGTGTAGTGCTGAGCGTGCAGCACTCAAGAAATGTTAGCTAGCATTATTTTAAAATCTACGAGGTGGTTTGTTGCTTAATAAATGGTAACTAGTACTAAAGGAAGATCGCCCCTGCATTAACATCCCCAAGTAAACTGAGTCACCCTTTGAAGCTTAGTGATGACACTCTGTTGTCCTTGAGGTGTTTCCGATTTCCCCCCAACTAGAATCATCGTTCCTTTAGTACCCCTCCCATTTGTACCTCCCACAGAAGACGTTGTGCTCTGCAGAAGATTCTAGTAAGAAGTACGCATCCGCCCCTCCCCAGCCTGCAAGCTCCTTTAGGACAGAGGTGCTGTCGTGGTCATTCCACACCAGCACTCCCAGTATGGGCGGCCACAGCTCCTGCACAGTGCTCAGTACTCAGGAGTTCTCAAGAACACATTTGCTGAAGTTCTTGAAGTGAGAGGATCCTGAACAGAAAGAGACCAGACCAGAAACCTCTTTCCTCTTCAAGGCCGGAGCAAATCAGGGCTGGCAGAATAGGATTGGGAGATGTTGGGTCTTCTCTGGCTTGTTTCTTCTGCACTAGGGTTGGGAGGAAACGCCCACAAGAAGTCGAATTGGCATCAACGTCACTTAAAAGCATCCCAACAATTACTGTTGTTTTTTTTTTTTTTAAATCACAGGCAGAGCACATTTCCTGAAATTGCACGTCTGGTTTTCCCAAGGAAGGAAAAAGCCCATACTCGGTGGGTCGGGGAGACAGCTTGGCTTGTGAGTGGGGGGGAATTTCTGTACCGGCAGAATTCAACAGGTAATTAAATAAGGAAGGATGTTTTCCTTCAGGACACATGAAACGGGAGGTCAGTTGAGTTTTCTACTTTTCAACTGGCTGCTTCAGGGTTTGTGGACAACGTGTGCCTCCAGATCCAACACTTCACAGAACAGGGATTTGGTGTCTGAGAGAGGGAATGCAGATGTCGCATCATCAACTCTTGGACTGCCGTCCGTGAAGAGAGTTTAGCAATCATCTAGAATAAGAGGCAGAGAGCGCACGCCGTGTTCTTTTACCGTGTCTACAAGAACCTCAGTCATTGCCCAAGTGCCTTTAACGGCTGGTTTCCTGCATCACGTCCTGTTCCAAAATGGTGAGTATTTCTTGGGTTTAAGCCCCAGCTCTGCCGCCATCGACAGGCCGTGTGACCTTGGGTGTGTCACTTACCCTCTTGTGGCCACAGTTCCTTTTCTAAAAGGAGCAAACTGGGTTGGAAGATCTTTGGGTCCTTTTTAGCTCTGAATTCAGGAGGTTCTACCACAAATAGAATTGTGCTACCCCTTTTTTGGGAAAATCCAGTCTTTCCTCACGTTGAAATGCTGGCAGTCCGGCGAGTCAGGGGACCCGTGCTAAAGAACTGTGTCACAGAGTCTTGTGAGGAGGTAGGAAGGGAGGATGTAGTCCGAAGTATGTTCCCCTATTAAATCTGTTTTGGTGACAAGTGACATGGGTTCCTGCCCAGCTCACATTCCACACCAACACGCTGTCTGGCAGAGCATACACTGATTAAGACCTGGTCCAAGAAAACATATTCTCTCTGACTGAAATCCAAACGTATTGATTGTTTTATCTCTATCTGGAGAGATTGCTTTCTATTTGGTGATGGATGACAACTCTCTATAGCACTTCATCTGCCGAGAGGACAGGGGGTGACACAGGCAGCTTCCAAGTCCTGTGGGCTGAGACATTAGCTGTGACAGTCAGCTCTGCACCCTCCGTCACACTGTCGTGGCCCAGGCATGGTTCACAGCAAGCGAGATTAGATGTGTCACAGCTGCGAGCTGATTCCTGAACTGATGGCTTGGTGGCAAGAATCTTTCAACGCAGCAGGCTCCTCTAAAAGCGTCTGTACAGGGTGGGACCCAGAAAGATTTGCGAGCGGAGCGCAGCTCCTCGCAGAGAGGACATCTGGGGTCGGACCGGGTGCTGCTTCTCCGCACCCCAGCGTGAGAGCCGAGGAGCCCCAGAAGGATTAAAACCCAAGTATTGATGAGCTATGTCTCCCTCGCTCTGGGAATGCCCAGGGAGAATACCATTTACATTTGCACAGAATGCTTGCCTTTCAGCAGGTACTTTGACGTGCATCAGCTCATTTGATTCTTAGAACTTTAATCATGGGAAATAGAAGCTATGCTTTTACCATGTTACTAATTGAGGAATTAGCCATTCGCTGTCATCTCTGACCCTTGGCCCCACCCCACCCCCACTTGTTCAAGATTTGAACACACAGCTCCTAGTCCAGGGTTCTTTCTGCTTTTTTGGGCCGTTCACGCGTCCAAGCCTCGAGCTAATGCCCGCAGACCCAGTAACCAGAGCCGCTTTACTGAATTCTCACAGAGTCTTCCCGACAACCTTCTGAGGACATTACTACTGTAATCCTCCTTTTATAGAGGAGGAAAAGGAGGCTCAGAGTGGTTAAGACACCTGCTCAGGGTTCCATGAGAGTGAGTGACAGACCTCAGACTCAAACCTGGTCAGTCCGACTTCGGGTTCTTAACCACGATGGCGTGGGCAACTCCGTGTGCCCTGCCCTTTCCAAAAAGATCAAGAATCGGAACCTTTTCTCTTTATTTCCTGGGTTATATCTGCAACAGGGGCCCAGGGACATGCTGTTTCACGCCAGTCTTCTGGAAAGAGCCACCAGGAGCTGACACGATCCCAGTATTGACCAGGATGTCCACAGGCCCATTTCTGGGTCCTTTGTGGCCTCCACCACTCTGGCCCCCCTCCCTGACTCTCCCTGGTGCTATCCCTCTGGATCCTCAGGAACACTGTCGCCCCTCTCGGGACAGGCACCCTTATCCCTTTTAGGTGAGATGCAGAGGGCTGTGGTGCTTACTTCTAAAAGGGACCCGAGGGGACTCCCAATAAAAACTGTCTATTAAGTTACTTGATGGATTCTGTGGTGAGTGCTCATCTGAGAAATAGGGTTATGCCCGTTCTTGAGAAGAGGCAAGCTTGTTTAAAATGCCGCACAGTCGGGGCACCTGGGTGGCTCATTCGGTAGGCGTCTGCCTTCGGCTCGGGTCGTGGTCCTGGGGTCCTGGGATCGAGCCCTGCATCGGGCTTCCTGCTCGGCGGGAGGCCTGCTTCTCCCTCTCCCACTCCCCCTGCTTGTGTTCCCTCCCTCGCTGTGTCTCCCCCTCTCTCTCTGTCAAATAAATACATAAAATCTTTAATAAATAAATAAAATAAAATGCCGCATAGTCACTGACATAAAATTATCATGTCATGTCCATAACTGCTCATGTTCCTGGAGAGCTCCCCATGTGCCAGCCACCGTGTTAAGCACTTTGCATTCACTGTTCTCTTCAGTCCTCGCCGATAGCCCCATGACGTATGGATAATGACCCCCATTGTACAGACCGGGAAATTAAGGTTAGGTAGAATTACTGTGTGGACGCAAAGGCAGTAAAAGCAGTGGTATGTTTAATGGATTTTCTGCAGAAGATTCAGACGCGCCTTTCATTAAGTCCGGTGCCCGCATCGCTCTGCCATTTCTGGCTTCCCTGCCATTCTGCAGGAAGTAGCAATGAATATACTGTCTCCAAAGGTGGTGGCTGTAGCCATTGTGCTTCGGGATTGCCATCCGGGGCCCAGCGGTTCAGAAGATGCAGTAACTGTGCTTGCGTGCACCAATTACCGGAACACTCCCTTTGTCGAGCGGCAGTGGGAGCCCGAACGGGCACTTCATTACCTGCCTCTGCCCGTGGGGAGGTAGAGACACCGCTGAAGGATGATTGGCCTGGGAAGTGGCAGAGCCACACTTTCGGGGTCAGAGAACTTCATGCCCACTTCTAGGATTGGCTTTCCAGAATGCTCTGGTGCTGGCTCGCCCCCTGCCCCCTGCCGGAGCTGGTTCCCGGGGCTTCTCTCTCGGTGGCACCCCAGTGGCAGCCTGTCCCCTCTCACAGCAGCAGCACTGTACTAT
The DNA here is from genome assembly GCF_003265705.2 of Callorhinus ursinus. NCBI lineage: Eukaryota > Metazoa > Chordata > Mammalia > Carnivora > Otariidae > Callorhinus > Callorhinus ursinus. Next base: position 2,251,114 of record NW_027397095.1, read on the forward strand.
GGACTTCCGGCCACTCACTTCCCGGGGTCCTTTCAGTCCAAAGAAGCACAAGTTCTTTTCACTCTGGGAGTCTGCAGACCACGCCGCACCAGGGAGAACAGATGTACTTTCCCTGTGGAGGGCTTTAATTTAGTGCATTGTGCTCAGACAGGTAAAGGGTAATTGTGCTTCTTTTCCTGCATCTTTCCCGAAGTTTCTAGGGTCAGTTAGCCTGGGCTCTGCAGGCTTCCCAGCTCCAAAGCAGAGGCAAAGGGTTTTTTTCTCCCCTTATTTCTTGTATAAGATGGAGGATTCTTAGCTAGAAAATGGGGGTTTCCCCCCTCCTCAGATCTTACTCCAGGAAAAAGTGTCCTTATTTTATTTTATTTTATTTATTTGTTTATTAGTTAAGCTGAATTGAATACCAGCCACATCACCCCAAATGGAATAATTGCAAGTCTTGTTAGTTATCAAAGTTTTATTATTTTATTTCTATTGGTTACATGTGGAACGTTTTGTTAAAAAGCCATTGCCTTTGGCCTGGGCCTCAAATTGCCTTTTCCCTCACACAGACACACTTAGAAGTGAGGGATGTCCAGGCTTCAAGAGCGAGTGAGTTGTATGTGTTGAGAGCAGAGTGGGAAAGTGGCCATTTACCAACTCTGCCCCACTCCTTGGAATCCAACAGATGTCATCCTCTCTCACACTCATGCTCTCTCTCTCTCTCTCTCTCTCTCTCTCCACACACACACACACACGCGCGCGCGCGCGTGTGCTTTCCTTTCTAAAACTTTTCTTCGCTTAGAGTACACATTCTCATTTCTTCCTCACCCCCCGCCACCCACCCCACTGCCTTTTGTGGTGTGCGCCGTTTCAAGGCACTCACCCTACACTCCTCGGTTTTCATCCGAAGAACCTGAGCTTTATAGGGACTAGAGTCAATGGCACTGTAATGATGCTGTGTGGGGAGCACAGCGTAATGTATAGACTCGTCCAGTCACTATGTTGTACACCTGAAACTAGCGTAATATTGTGTGTCACTATGCTTCAATTTAAAAAAAAATAATTTTTATGAGGAGAGAGAACACGCTCCCTCCTGTGTGCAAACCCTCGGGTCCCATGCTCCTTTGACCATTGTGCTCTCTGGTGGCAGATAGCCATGAGTTGGAGCCAAGTCTTTCCTTACTAGCTGTGTGACCTTGAGCTTATCACTCCACTTCTCTGGGCCTCAGTTTTCTCACAGAACCTCCCTCAGAAGACTGGTGTGTGAAGATTCGATAAAATATGGCAGCTAACTTAGCATAGTCACCAGCCCGTAGTAGTCCATAAATGTGGGCTTGTCATCACAGGGCTTTGGGGTCTTGGCTGTTTTTGTTGTTGAAGATTTTGCATTGTGTTGGTTCTGTTTCTGTGCTGCTCAGGACTCAGAACGAGCTTCTCCTTTACCAGATCATTTGCTATTTGTATTGCGGGGAAATCCACATAACATAAAAGTCACCATTTTAAATTGTACTATTCAGTAGCATTTGGTACGCTTACAATTTTGCGAAATTATCAGCACCGTCTAGTTCAAAGCTTTTGTATCACCCCAAAGGAAGCCCCGTACCTCACTCACCATCCCACCCCTGCCAGCCAAATTATTTGCTTTTCAGTGTGTTTCTTTCAGATCATAAGCCGTTCCAGAAATCTGAGGAGTTCAGGAAGGTGAATTCTGGAAAGTGAGAGTTTGCCAAAAGCCCATCAGAAATGCATTCCCAAATAGGAGAAATATACTCGATTATTGTAGGACTGACTTCCTAGAGAACAGTGTGAAAGCCGGGAAGAACTCTATTCTCACTGTGGCCAGCATAGAAATTGTCCCTTTGATGCTTGTCCATCATACTTCACGTTATTTTCTTTGTCTGGTGACTGTAAGAGAAAAGGGGCTCGAGACTCGGAATGACGGGAGGGCTTGACTTTCCAAAGCCCGTAAACAAATTATGGGAGAAGCCCAGGAAGAGGGTTAGCAGGTCAGCCTCTTTGCATTTACTTTCCATCCTGCCCCATTCCAAGAGAGGAACTTTAGTCTTGGGAGTTATGTTCCAGATAACCCTCAGGGACAACGCGACCCTTTGAAGTTTCTGGTTGTTTCTGCAGCTGGAGAGGCCCAGTTTGTCAGCACTGAGGTGCAGCCTGACCAGCTGCTGCCTTGCATTGGGACAGTACTGAGCCCCCCCCCCGCATACCAGGCTGTGTGAGGAGGGGACAGCACTGGCAAGTCAGCTGCCAAGGACGACAGAGGGGGGCTGCAGTTGGCTCAGTACTCAAGCAAGAAGTTTGAAGTGGGAAGAAGGACAAACATTTAGGAAGGCACATTGGCAGAAAGGCTCTTGGATATGGTGAGTGTATGTGAAGGCCCTGTATGTCGGCCACTTTGCCTTACAGGCCCGTGAGAGCCAAAGGAGAGAGCCCTTTGCTCAGCAAGCTTTTGACACAGTCACCACTGAGATGGGTTTTCTCCTTGTGTGGGGTTCAGGACTTCTAGGCGGGTCTGTTTGGTTGCTATACTCTTAAATTTTTCTCCAGTTTTATTGGAGATACAATCGACATAGAAGGTGTACATAAGAATTTTATATATATGTGTGTGTGTGTGTGTGTGTAATCACAATAAGTTAATATCTGTCACCTTGCATGGTTATGATCTTTTTTCTTGTGATGAGAACTTTTAAGATCTACTCTCTTAGCAACTTGCAAATATACAATACAGTATTATGAACTGTGGTCACTATACCGTACGTTATGTTCCCACAACTTATTCATCTTCTAACTGGAAGTTTGTACTTCGGGGCCACCTTCACCCCCTTCCCCTCACCCCCAGCCCTCACCTCTGGCAGCCAAAAATCTGATCTCTGTTTCTGTGCGTTTTTTGTTTTTTTAAAGCTTCTACACGTAAGTGAGATCCTACGGTACTTGTCTTTCTCTGTCTGATTTACTTCACTTAGCTTAATGCCCTCAAGGTCCATCCATGTGGTTGCAAATGGTAGGACTTCCTTATTTTTTATGGCTGACTAGTATTCCAGTGTGTATGTGTGGGGGTTATATACATCACATTTTCTTTTTCCATTCATCTGTGGAAGGACACTTATATCATCTTTTCTAAGAGAACATGTCCCTGCCTTGAGCAACTTTGCCATAGCTTTTATAAGACCAGAAAAGGCAGTAGGGAAACAAACATATTTTGGCAACCTTTCATATTAATTCTAGAAGTAGACACCTAAGAGATGCCTGTAAATCGAATGTGCTTTCTCTGTCAGGTCTTGCTCTACGTCAGTGATCCTCACACTTTACCTTGCATTAGAATCGCCCGGGGTGTCTGTTCAAAAATCAAATTCCTGGCCCCCACTCCTCCAGAATCAGAATGATGGTGGAACCAGAGAAACACCTCTTGAACAAGCAGCTCAAGTGGTTCTCATGTGCTTGGTCTTTGAACCAAACTTGGAGAAACACCGACCTCAGGAGTCCTGTGTTGGGAGGAGGGATCAGGGTTAACCCGATTATTCACTGAAGTTGTATCAGGAAGCTACCCTGAGAAGGAGTGACCGCGAGATAGGGCTTCACATGCATTTCTGTTTATGCATACGTAGTTCCTGCTTTACTGAGACAGTTTTAAGTAAGTGGCCATTATTTTTTATTGAAAATAACAAGTTGTAGGACTAGCTTTAACATTTTTTAGTTTTAACTGTGTCCACAAGATTAAATTTGAAACGTGTTTTTGAAGACCCATCTTAATAAATAGAAATTTCTGAAGGTTTCACTTTTGTTTTCTCCTGTCGTTCATTTGGGGAGGAATGAATTTTGCCTCCTATTCACAGGGCAGGAGATTTTAGTGACTCCCACTGAATCAGTCCTTTCTGGTCCTGGAGGAAAGAGCTTAATATAAATCAGACTGCATTTTGGAAATTGAATGATTTTTTTATGTTGCTACAGTTAGATAGATTCCTATAAATGAGCCACAAACATACTGGTTAAATCTCTCTTAAAAGGCAAATATTCCAAACAAAGGGGAAAGTTTCTGAACAGCCCACGTCCTATTTTGGCCCCTGGCGTGTATTTGTCTCAAAAAGACTTTTAGAAGTATCATAAAAACACTGGAGCATGGCCTAAATCTCCCCTTTCTAAAACTGGGTCGTTAGCTAACTTTTCATTTATGGAGGGGAGAAGGGAAGACGAAGACACACACACACACACACACACACACACCCCTTTGCACACATCCCAAGTAGGCCAGCCTCCACCTGGGGCTCCCTCCCCCTCGTCCCCATTTTGCTGTCCAGGAATGTCCCCACCCCATTCTGCAGTCTCTTCCCACCCATACTCCACCCAGCATCTGCCCAAGTGCCACAAACCATGCTTCTCTGCTTCCTGGCAGAGAGTGGCCTCTGAGAGAAGTTCCCAGAGGTAATTAAGCAAGCCTCCCAGCCTGTCTTGTTGCCAGAAATCAAAGCCTTATCCAGTGACTCCATCCTTGAGGCTTGTTTCTGAAATCCTCTAGCAACTCAGGGCTCTCCTCTCTGCTGGCTGCTTCTCAGAGACTCTGGCTTTTCTACTGGAGGAAGTTCTTTTGCTGCTAACACATCTGAGGTGAGTTAAACATCTTCCGCCCCGCAGCCTCAGCTTCCTGCTCCTAAGGGTGAGTTTGACAATTAGTCTCACATAGCCCCAGCTGTTAGGGCTTCCCAGGGGACACTCCTCGTGAAGTGGTTTTCCCCTTTGGTAATTTTGATTGCTTCTAATGAGGCTGCCTGTTTGGTCTATCACAGACAATGCTAGCTTGCGCATCTAACATCCCTAACAGCACCTTTTGCCCCGAGGGTTTTAAGACTTTTCTGAGATCATTCTTTTTTTTTTTTAAGATTTTATTTATTTATTTGAGAGAGAGAGAATGAGAGATAGCACGAGAGGGAAGAGGGTCAGAGGGAGAAGCAGACTCCCTGCCGAGCAGGGAGCCCGATGCGGGACTCGATCCCGGGACTCCAGGATCATGACCTGAGCCGAAGGCAGTCGCTCAACCCACTGAGCCACCCAGGCGCCCCCTGGGATCATTCTTAAGAGCCTGGGACCCAGTGGCATTTTTCCTGTTGTGGATGAAAAACAAAACAAAACAAAACAACCCAAAAACCTTTCTTGTCCCCCCCGCCCCCACCCGTGGAGCTGCTCTAATCCTTCTGCTCTGGGGCACCCTGTGTGTTTAGGGAAATGACTCTTTGGCTCTGAAAAGAGACACAGGTACACAAGCAAAAGGGAATGGGAGAGCAAGAGTGTGCGCGAGAGAGCCACGTGGAAGGGAGGGGAGGAAGAGGAGAGCACAAGAGAGCGAGGAAGAAGGCGACATCATAGTCGCGCATGCACAGAGCTGGAAGCTAGCTAGCCGTGGGAGAGGCAGAGAAAGAGCACTGGAAGGGTAGAAGAAGCCCAGGCAGGAGCACACCTGGGAGGGCGAGCAACCTCGAGAAAAGAGGGCCTGCAAGAGCAAAGAGAGAAACAGGGGCAAGCGCCACAGAGCGGAGCAAGGCGGCGGGGAGGGGGGGGTTTGCAAAAGGAGGCGGGAGGGAAGGCAGAGTGAGTGCTCCAGGGACACGTGGGTCAGCGAGAGAGTTGAGCACATATTCGTGGGCTGCTGAAGAGAAAGTCCAAAGTGAGCAGCCATTCCCCTCAACGTGGTAAGTAAGTGAGAGAGGAAGAGAAGACGCTCAGGCCCCAGGCTTGGTCCAGCTTCCAGAAACCCAAAAGGGAACTTCTGGGACGTCCAGACGTACGCGCTCAAGATCAATATGGGACAACCACTTTAAAAACCCAGATCGCAAGTGGAGGCACACGTACACACCCTCCCCACTTCATTCCTGTTATGTGAAATGATAAAACAAATGTCATCGTTAAACACAAAGGTGAGCGTGAGAATTTTAGAGTATGCTTCTGTCACACCACCTTCCCGCCCACAGACCCGTGTTAGATGGCTAAACTTGAGTGGTTCCCAAGCATCAGAACTGGTATGGCAATGGATGATTGTCACAGACTCTTTGTGAAAATCGCAGGTTCCTAAACCCTCTCCCAGAAAGTATGACTGAGGAAGGCTAAACTGGGGTCTGGAAATCTGTAGTTTTAATACACATCTCCACTGGAGATTCTGGTGGGCAGCCAGACGTGGGCCTTAAGCTGTACCCTTTACCAAGAAGCAATCACAAGTTCAGCTGGGTCACTGACCTTAAGCCTTGATTGTTCGCTAGCAGGGCCCCGACTAAGGTGAGGTGAGTGAGGCACTCGCCTTGGGTACAAAACTTGAAGGGTTTGCCAAGAATCTCAGGAATCCAAATGAAGACTATTTTAAGGATCTGTTTTCAAGACTCAAAATGAATGCAGAGAAGTCCATGATGAGCAAAATGTCAAGTGTTTAAATAAAGACGATCCCCAACCCTGCGTTTGCCCACCCCTGCCTCACTCGCTCTACCTCAGTGTTACCCCTTGGTCCAGTTAACCTTTATTTACAAAAACAGGCAGACAGATGATGCTAATTCCTCACATCCATTCTTTCCTCATTCTTGCTCTCTCATTTAGATACAGGAAGGCAAACAGTCAATGTTTATACAGAAATGAAAAGTCCAACCAGTTTTTCCTCACACATATTGAAGAATAATTCCGAGAGAAACCCATCCCACCATTGCATTTTCTTTCCAGAAGCTGCCACCAAGAGTCAAAGATTATTCTGCACATGCTAGGTGCATACCATCTCCTTCCTTACTTCTGCTTTCCCCATGTGACCAGATATAATGTTCTGCCGGTGAAAATAGGAAAGCCAGCAGCAAAAGCAAATCTAAGGAATAAACGTTTTTCTCTCTTCTGCACTTGAAATTTTCTATTACTTGTACCCTTCAAGATGGAATGTTTCTTGATTCTTACAACAAATGTACAACAGTGCAGTTATTTCTACATCAGTAATATATCAACAAATAATATGCTTTGGGGTTCTTAAATATGTGTTTTCAAGAGAAAGAAGATTTTGTTTTATAGATTTCCTATCATACCCCAATATTTGCACATATCGTAAGAATATTCCCTAAATGAATAAGATAGTGAATTGCTTTGGAATAAAGGGTGTATTATTTGTTTTTGGGAAAAACAAACACACAAACAGGCAGACAGACCTGCAGGCCAGAGTTTGCCGATTTGATTTTTTAAAATACTGCATTAAAACATTAGTGATCCGACCAGCGCCCATATCTTAGTTGCCAGTACTGTTCCCCAGCGAAAGCAACCAGGGTTCCTTGGAGAAATGGCTGACTCTTGATCTGGGGCAGAAAATATACAAGAGTCTGGAGCATCGTCTAGTGCCAGAAAGTAAAGAAGGGCTAAAAACCAAACAAAAAAAAAGACAAGCAAATGAGGGGGCTATGGCACAGGAACCAGCTGAAAGAGCTACCAATGGCCAAAACCGGAAAATTTTGAGAAACAAAATAAATGAAGTGGTATTGGAGTATAACCCAAAGAATATTATAATTATCCGAGTCCAGATTGATATAAATACACGATTAAGTAAATGGATAAGAAGGGATAAATCTGCAGTGCAGGAAGATTCCAAATAATTTGTGTAGATTCCCTGCCCTTAAGGAGATGGAGCCTAACTCTGAGCTCCTTCGGTAGGAGTGGTGAAGAGTGAGTTCCTCCCAAAGCGTACAGTGTGGAAGGAGGAAGGAGACCAATCTTACCGTAGAGGAACTTAGCAAACACTACCTCGGCCAGGGGATCAAGACCAAATCCAGTAGTCATAAATCATGTTGATAGCACGTACCCCGGCTATGATGGGATAAGAATGGCACTTGACCTCTGTGGTCTTCCTCCCATTAATCCATAGCCCCAGTCTAAGCATGAGTAAAACATCAGGAAAAGTCAAATAGAGGAGTATCCTCCAAAATACCTGGCCAGTACCCTTCAAAATGGTCAAGGCCATCGAACATGAGGAAAGTTTGAGAAACGGTCACAGCCAAGAGGAGCCTAGGGAGACTGACAACTCAGCGTAATGTGGGATCCTGGAATAGAAAAGAGGCACCACTAAGGGAAATCTGAATGAAGTATAGACTTCGGTTAATAATGGCATATCGGCATTAGCTCATGGGCTGTGACAGAGGTACCTTACGGATCTAAGGGGAAACCGGGTGTGTGGTGTGGGGACTTTCTGTACTCTCATGACAATTTTTCTGTAAATCGGAAACTATGCTAAAATACAATCATTTATTTTTAAAAAGTATCTTGGTTACTCGCTCTTTTGACACCCCCTCAAATCGTACCCCCAAGGTGAGCACTTCACTCACCTCGCCCTAGTCCTGCCCGGCTCTCGAGCGCAGAACACACTTCCTGGTGCTCGGTTTCCTGGGTCCGAGCCCTGCTCACTGCCCTCTTGGCCTACATTCTCTTTATTTGTATACTAATAAAACCATAGTACTCTTCCCTCCAGAAACTTCTCCTTAGAGGAAAATGAATTCCACCCCTTGGCTTCTGGCAAGGACCAGCTTTAGAAAAAGCTGAGCGTGCACCTCCAAAGGGTGCAGCCCCTTGCGGCCCCTTGACGAGGATGGGCAGTGGCTGGAAGCATAAGCCACAGAGACAGCGTGTAGCCCAAGAAGGGTGGTCGTTTTGTGGCCAGTTAGCCAGAGCCTTTCTCCCGTGGCTGCTTTCTTTCCACCAAGGAAAGCTGTCCTCAAAAAAGGTATAGCCCGTCTTCGCTGCCTGGGTCCGCCCCTCACATAGAGCTCTGGAAGCCTGGGCCCCGTGTTCCAGAAGGTCTCGTCCTTCCTGTCCCTGTCTTTCCTCTTCTCCTTTTGCACCTCAGTACCAAGAAGAGAGGACACGCATCCATTTAGGACATGCTGTCTTAAGTATAGCCCTCTCCCCACACCTCCCCTCCGCCCCCAGCCAGTTCCCGGGCGACGGAGAGCCTGCCAGCCAGGGGCAGGGAGCTGGGCAGAGACGCTGCTTTCCCTTTATTTCCTCGGCGGAAACCGCAGCAATGAAAGCCCGATGTTGAGCTGCCTTGACTTTGGTGGAAAGATTTGTTTTGAGGGGAATGGGGATCGGCGAGCCAGTGGCTCGGCCGCTAAAGCAGCGCCCCGTCTCCACTCCAGTGGGCATCTCGGTAAGAAGATCCTACATAGAGCCAGGCAGCGTGATCCCCGGTGGAATGAGGGCCTGGATCTGCTGTCTGTTCTTTAGCGGCTCTGCCGCTGGGGGGTTAGCGGGGCAAGTGCTAGAAAGCGGCTGCCAGACGCCCCATCCGGTGTCATGTGCAAGAACCCTGGCTCTGCTTTCAGACACACTCGGGCTTGGATCCCAGCTCCAGAATTTCTTAACGGTGTGATCTGGCCAAGTCACGCGGCTCCGCGAAGCCTCCGTTTCTTCCTCTGTCAGATGGTGACAGCAGCAGAGTCGCCGCGAGGTTCAAGGAGCTCCTTCAAGTGCTGAGCCAGGGCCTGGCGCAGGAGAGGTGCCTCGTGGAGGGTGGTCACCGTCACCCAAACTCTGTTGCTTGGGGCAGAGGGAGGGGGCACTTCCGCTAGCGTTCGGACCCAGGAGGTACTCTGGAGACATGTTGCAGGAGGGCTCTTTCCTTCTTGCTGAGTCGTAAATGAGAAATAGCTCAGGAACAGAATCTTGCTCTTGGGACAATCCTGGAAGAGACAGAAAGCGGAAATACTGGTATTCCAAGGCGGTATCCCACAGGAGCTCGGTTGCTGTCCTGCCTTTTCCGGGCCCATAAGAGGGAGGGAGGGCTCCTTGGTCACGAAGGGGATGACACAGGAGAGGAGCCCCCCCGGGGCCCCTCTTTCTCCCCGGCCCGGTCAGGCTGTATATTGCATTCTTTGCATTCGGAATGTGTGATGACCCCAGTCTGGGCTTTGCACTCTGGTCCCTAGGAGTCAGGGGCAGCCCTGAGAGCGGGCGGCATCCTGCATCTGCCTTCCCAGGTGCAGTCCTGAGAGTGTGCTGATGGGGGTTTCGTTTTAATAACAGTCGTAACTCAAGGGGCTTACTTTTTTGGATTGTGCAGCTGAAGATCCAATGACCTCATTGAAAAGTGGGGGATAGAAGCATCTGTTGCCACTGGAAACAAGCCCCCCACTTTGTGGGGCACACTCCTCTTAACGGTTCTTTGGGGATGGGATGGATCCAGGTTGGCAGCTGTCCTCCACCCAGATCTTTTCTTTGTGTGCCCCGAGGGTGGGCTGAGCTGTGGGTGAGTAGACCGTGATTTAAGAAACCATGTAGAGGGAAAGAAAAGAAAGAACAGAAAGAACAAAAGAATGAAAGAAAGAAGAAAGAAATGAAGGATGGAAGAAAGAAGGAAAGAGAGAGAGAGAGAGAAAGAGAAAGAAAGAAAGAAAAGAAAGAAAGAAAGAAAAGAAAGAAAGAAAGAAAGAAAGAAAGAAAGAAAGAA
>NW_027397095.1:2261654-2368283 GCF_003265705.2 Callorhinus ursinus
TGAAAGAAGAAAGAAAGAAAGAAAGAAAGAAAGAAAGAAAGAAAGAAAGAAAGAAAAAGAAAGAAAAGAAAGAAAGAAAGAAAAGAAAGAAAGAAAAGAAAGAAAAGAAAGAAAGAAAGAAAGAAAGAAAGAAAGAAAGAAAGAAAGAAAGAAAGAAAGAAAGAAAGAAAAAAAGAAAGAAAAAGAAAAAGGAAGGAAGGGAGGGAGGGAGAGACATACCATGTAGAGCATTTCCAAGACAAATCCTTGGCCTTTGAAAGCTCCATCTGCCTTGCCCGACGAGGACCCCGTGTACCTGCAATTTGTCTCCTTTCCACTTGCAGATCAGTGTCTGTGTCGTGGCCCTCATCCTCCGGCCAACCCACCATCTCTTCCACAGCCTGCTCGGAGCTGGTTGCCATGCCCTCCAGGAGCTGAGTAGCAAAAGGTCATGCAACCTGGTGTCTGTGGCTTATTATATACTCTCTGTCGTCACTGAATAACAATTCAAGAGATCTGTATGAAGCCTCCAAACACATGGAGGAATGCCTAAAGCCAAAGGCTTGATGCATTAATGGTATAATTTTAGGTACCAGATGCAGGTTGGGGTGGGAATTTGGGGACGGGAGTTTTCTCGGGTTCTTATTAAATCACAGCATTTTGAGAGCTCCCTTTTCCTTCCGCAGTGGTATGCCTGTTTGGGGAACTGTGCCTACACATTCAAGTTATTCTACCCAATTCTCAGCCCCTCAGCCCCTCATACCACAGAAATCAAGTACCAGAGCCAAAGAAACCCCAAACAGATGTCTGTATATAAAAACAAATCTTGCAGTACTACTGTGCAGCCCACATAGTGTTATAGTTCTAAAAATAGATTCTGTGGCTTTTGGTTTACTAGCTTACTGCTTACCCTGTTTCCCGTTGGCTTGATACCCACCAAGCAAGGTGGCTTGCAGGCTTTCTTCGGCTCTTTTTGGTGAGTGGCATCTTTCCTTCCAAGGAACAAAACACCTCCTCTAAAAATTCAAGTCAGTCAACATCTCTTGAGAACCTACCAGTTTCAGGGGCCTGGACGAGGCCCCGGGATTGGAGGAGGGTGTTACAAGAACACAGGCCCAGATGGGATACATGTCCAGTCTGGACATAAGGCCCGGTCCCCACAGACTGTGGTGGGGGGCTGGCAGGGAAGAGGCCGTTGACCCCTGGTGTCTCATAGGAAACTTCAAGAAGAGAGCTGGGCAGTGTGGCCTCCTAAGCCCCTACCCTGGTTAATTTGCTTTGTTGCTGAAACCCACTGACCAGGATCCTAACGGGCCTCGCTCATGTTCAGGGCTACTGCTAAAACTTTATTAGCTCCTTTCTAGGCCCCTTTCCTATTAGTGTAGAGGTTCCCCTTAACACTGCCGCTTTCCTTGAGAGGTTTGTCAGCTCTCCTCATAGAGTCATTTCAAATTAAGATGCTTCGTTCCAGGGGATATTTTATTTACAGGCAAGCAACTGTAACTCGGGGCACTCCCTGCACCGGGCTGCTGTGATGATAGAGAATCGCCCAGTTCCAAACTGTCCCTGCGTCAACTGTCTGCCTAGCATGGACGCACCCCGTTGGTCCACCTGAACTAACGCGTGCTTGAGCATCCGGTGGGTTAAGGGACTCGTTCTTTTTACGCCCGGTCCCCTGTCCATCTAATGGTCTCATGTGGCCAGAACACGTACCTTCCCAAGCCCCAAGATCAAGCGTGCCTGTGGGTCCGCATTTCAGTTTTAGAGGCATAGGATTTTACAGCTTTTATGACTTCACTGCTGAAGACTGCTTTTACCCTCCCCCGCCCCCCATTTCGATTCACGTTCTAAAACTTCCTATGGGCTGAGCCCAGAGTGAAGTGGCCCACTATCAGCTGTAGGCCCTGTCCTCAAGAAGCTCACAGTCTCTCAGGAGTGACAGGCAGGTCACCAGGGGGCTCTGATGCAAGAAGTCCCGTGATAGCGGCAAGAACCAAGGGTGCCACGGGAACCCAAAGGAAGAAGCATCACTGGTGCTTGGGAGGGAGAGGGTCAGGAAAGGCTGCTCAGAGGAGGCGATATTTAAGCTGGGTCAGATGGGAAAGCTGTTCCAAGCCGGGAGAAGTGTGTCAGGAAAGGCCCGCACACGTTTGGTGTACTGGGGGAGCCTGAGGTGAGAGACGAGAGCCCCCCCGCCACCCCCCCCGTGGATGGTGGTTTCCCGGGGAATGGACTGAATGCAGGGCCGCCGGCTGTCGAAAGGTTCGTCCCCACTGACGTGATCCGCTGGGACCCAGCGCCCGCCCTGGTCGGCATTTGTGGGTAGTTGAGGGCGTGTAGGCGTGGACGGCTCCTCCTTGGGCGCCAACGGCTGGTACGGAGCCACCTTCCCTGACATGGTGGCAACAGTGGTGGCAGCCAAGGACAGCAGCTTTGTGGGAGAGAGGAGTTCAGCCCGAGAAGCTTTATTTTGGTCCCATTACCGGCGCTCCTTTTCTGAGTGAGGCTTAACAAGAGGCAGGCTCCTAACGAACTCCTGAGTATCACCGACATGTTCAGGGCTGGCTTGAAAAGCCAAAGAAGTTGAAAAGGAAGAAAGAAATCCAAGGGTGCCTCCAAAGAAAAGAGGGAGACAGTCATGGCTAGGGGATTTGGAGTCGCTTTTTTTCTGATTGGCAGCTTGCAACTGCAGCTTAGCTGTGTCGTCGGGTCGCCCCCCATAATGCCGTTATTGACGCGGGACTCTGCTCGCCCCAGAGGGGGCCGCGTGGGGGAAGAAAGGAAATATTTGATGTCCGATCCACAGCCATGCTGACCGGCCCGTGCAGCGTGGCAGAGAAGCAGCTTTATTTTGAAAACTGTCAACCTTTTCTCCCTCCCCGATTTGTTTTAGACTAATGAAAATACTTTAGGACCCTGGTCACGGATGGCAGGACTGTCACGAGGCTTTATTTTCCAAACCCGGCAGGCCTGCTGGTTCCTCAGCCTCGTGGTACTGGCGACAGAGCGTCAGCCTCCAATCCGAGGAGAAGTTGGGGCTCTCTCATTCCAGTGCTGCAGGCCCTCGCAGACGCGGCCAGGAGCCTCGGATTCTTCTCCCGGACGGGCAGGCCAGTGCCGGAATGGCCACCAGTAGGGAAGGGTGTGGAGAGAAGTGGCAGGCCTTCTTGCCGCTCCCCTCCCCCGGGTACACTGCCTCGGTTCTTTCTAGGCACGTTCCCTACCCAGGAGATGGCTGCCTCTTTCTTCTGCTTTCTAAGTAGAGCATCAGTGAACTACCTCAGTTACAGAGGAGAGGCAGGTGGACAAAGTCCTATTATTGAGCTAAGCCTTCCTTTGGCACAGGTTTTGTCCTCAAACCTCCCTTGTGGGAGGAAAGGGGCTGCTCAGTTTAGGCATCACCTCCTCCAGGAAGCATTTCCTGATTTCCGAGACTGAGCAGCACAACCTCTTCCCCACCTTTGCCCTTATTCCACGGTGTGTCCTGGTTTACAAAGCTGTCTCCCTCGCTGGACTGTGAGCTTCTTGAAGACAGGGACTGTGTCCTCCGCATGTCTCCAGTGCATAGCGCACGGTCTGGCCCAAAGTAGACCATCAGTGTTTCTTGAATGACCAAGGACTTAGCTGCCCATGGTTACCAAGGTTGACTCTTGTTTCCTCCCCGGTGAATTAGAAAACCAAGCACTCCAGGGGGAGAAATAGGAAATCCAAATGAGCTCTTTGTTACTCATTGGCCATGATAATTTCCTGGGACGCTGCTAGCTCAAATCCTGAATAGCTTTCTCTGTGGCGGTGCCTGCTAGGGGCACCCCAGTACAGTCTTACGGAGTGTTTCTTTTGGGTGCCTGTGATTGCAGACTTCAGGAAATGGGATAGGGCTGGTTCATAATGGCTGAATTCTCTCATCCTTCACCAAACAGTCCAGGAGAGAGGGGCATCTTCCAAGGCAGAGGTGGTGGGGCAGGGGGTGGCTTGGTTATGAGGAGGCCAGAGCTTTAGGTCAGAACATATTCTGTCTTTTAACTACATGAGGTATGAGTTCTCTGATCTTCTAGTGAGCTCTACAGGTTTGCATTTAATGGTATTGCTATTCCTAAAAGCCATGTACCTACAGGACGCTGGGTCATCGGAGGCAGTGTTTTTGGCTTAGATTCACTTGCTTCAGGGAAATGGGCGAAGCATCTCCTTTTTGCACTGTAGCCAAAGCTGTAGGAGGAGGGACAGCTGATGATGGGCCACAGGAGACAAGTAGCTTGCTTTCAAATTCTTGCTCATCTGTGCCTGTCATCCTTAACACTTAACTGCACGTTCAGAGCCTTTTATTCAAAAAAAAAAAATCAGGAGTTAAGCTAAGATTCTATTAAGGATATTTTAATATTTCTATCAAGAAATATTAAAAACTGATACCAGAGTTAATAGGAAAAAATGGTGCTCGGGCCCTACTCAGACCAGTGACATTGGAATCTTGTGGGTCAGGCCTGGGCATCAGTTCTTGAAAAACTCTCCAGGTGATTCTAATGTGCAGCCAGATTTGAGAACCACCCGCCTAAGTAGAAGGTGATAATGCGTTCACTCCTTATTCTCAGTTACTTTCTAGAGGGTTCTAAAAAGAGGTCATCCTTTACACTAGGACTCTCAGGATTTCCCCCAAGTCTGTGAAGGTTTGAGACACTACAGAGTTTGAGAGAGATGCCAAGTCTGCTCTCACCTGGAGCTTTGCTTCAGTCTGAGTTTTGTCTGAGTCAGCATCAAGCATGTGGGTAAAGGTAAAGGTATCTGGCTGAGGCAATTCTCTTCTCGTCATGCCAGGTAAGGCCACCAGGCACTAATGATTTTGTCTTTGACTCCATGGGTTCGTCAGAGCATCTGGCTCGTCCTCACAGATTACAGAACCTCATGTGTACTTGAAAACTGTTTCCAAACTACGTTCAGAATAGCATGGCCAAAGCAGTTTTCTGGCCAGTTTTAAGTGATTTTAAACTGTGGGTGAATTTCTCTTTGTTGCCTGCCCTCCATTCACTCATCTCTTTGATCTGAATGTGTGGTGGGCACATGGTAGAAGCAGATCTTTGACTTTGGGACTTTTGAGGTTTGGGACTTACAGAGAGAGCTCTTGGTCAGGGTGGGGCGAGGGGCTGGTGTTTACATAACCCCGAGGCAGCCCATCAGTGTATTCTGCGCAGTCCAACAGGTCAGGGGAGTGAAAAAACAATCCAGCCAACCAAGTGTCTGACAGATAGGTTATTTGATTGGCTGAGCTGCTGGAGTCACTCAGGAAGGCTGAACCAAAGCACTGTAGCTGGGGAAGCCAGACGCCCAGCTGATGCTGAAAGCATCTGCTTAACAATTATTTTGGAGCCTGGTTGGCTCAAGCCATGGGAACCAGATTGGAGGAGCGACATCCAATGCCCTGGGGCACCATGAGAATGGATGAATCTTCTCCCCCATCATACTGCAGTCCTTTAAATCTGTGGGGCTCTGCAGCTCATTACCCCCAACATTTCCTCTTGAGCAAAGGAGAGGGGAAAGCACAGCTCTGGAATCAGGCTCTGCAGCTTCTTAGCTTAACCTCTGTGAGCCTCGGTTGCTTCCTCTATCCGTGTTATAAGCTTCATATGGCCATTGGGAGGGTTCGATGACACTAGGCATGGAAAATGCTTAGGAAAAACACTTGGTGCATATGCATCGAAAGCATCTAACAGGTGGAAGCCTTGATGATTTTTACTAAAAATAATGCTGCAGTGAGTGCAGCGGACAGGACCCAAGCTTTGGTGCCAGATGGCCCGGGTTCTACCACTTCCTGACGAAGCAGCTTGAGCAAATCAGGTTAAAATCTATCGGCGGGTTCCACTTCCCTCGCCCTCTGTCACAGCCACAGGGTGAGGTGATGTGAGCATTTCGCACTGTGCCTGGTACATAAGAGGGCAATAAGTGATGGTTATGATGATTATCAGTCACCACTGTCATCTGGATCGTTGCTAAGAAATTGCCCTACTTCTTTAGCCACTCCTCACCATTCTAGTCCCTTCCATTCAGTCATGCTTCAGCGTGTCATTTTCTCCCACGGGGAGTGTGGGATACAAAATGGACTCTAGAACTGCACTGCCCCGGAGCCTGGCCTCCTTGTGACACCAGCCCATGCATCCCCGCGCTGATGCTGAGCTTCCTGTCAGCAGTAGCTCCGAGATCCTACCGCAGGGACTGCTTTGAAGCCAGGTCTTCCCCGGCTTCTACTTAAACCTGGATCTCTACCCCCAGACAGGCATTTACCTGAAATGCTACCATGGTGTCTAGACAGGACTCCAGAGGGCTTGCCTTGAACCCCTGAATCTTTTAAGTGTTGAGGAACGTGAGAAATGTGTGTGATTTTCAATATTGACCCAGGCTTCATACAGTTCGGAAAATTATTTAGTGTCGTGGAAAACCTGATGTCCATGTGTGATGTTTGGATTAACCATGTAATTGTTTCCTTAAATTGGTGCCTAACCAGATGAAAGTCAAGTTTTGGATGAACAGAAGCACAGACAAAACCCATGTTTGCACCTGCCATGGGAGCAAATTTTGGCTGGTGACTTTGAAACTAGATGAGGCTACACAACAGTAGCTCACCCCAATTTGGGAGGATCCTTGTTTGGCCTTTATGTGATGGGATCTGTAAAGGACCAGCCATATGGTGGCCTGCCATGAGAAGAGCCCCTCTTGATAGCCTTGGAGCCTGGAACCCATTTCCTACAATGCATACAACTCTCTGTGACTTGGGGCAAGCCATTGCCTATGTCTGGGTCTCAGTTTCCAGAGGAGTTTGGCTTCAAAGGTTCCCCTTCAGATTTGATCCTTGGCTATTCTAGTGACTTCAGGAGAAACAGCTGCATCCATGGGCAAACTTACATCTCAACCTGAGCCTTTGAAAACAAAGCAAAACAAAACAAAGCACGCTGTAGCTAATGGCACATGGTTTGAAATAGATTCCATCTCAGGATTGGGTCCCGTACTAGCTCCTAGACTATTCCATCTTAGCACTGGATGTGGGAGTCGTAACTCACAGCTGATAGGTTGTGGGCCCATGTTAGGATCTAGGACTGTTGGACTCAAATCTGAGGCTCTCCACGACTATTACATATTCTGTTTTTTGCATCCTGGGTGGAACTGGGACATCGTCATCATCATCATCATCATAACTGTAACAGTTTTTCTTGTATGCTGTGAGTTGTCTTCCATTTCATAGAGGAAGACACGGAGGCTCAGAGAGGTGTGGGCACTTGCTCAAGATCACACACCTAGGGGCGCCTGGGTGGCTTAGTCAGTTGGGTGTCCTCCTTCAGCTCGGGTCATGATCCCAGGGTCCTGGATCGGTGGAGAGACTGCTTCTCCCTCACCCTCTGCCTGTCGCTGCCCCTGCTTGTGCTCTCTCTCTGTCAAATAAATAAATAAAATCTTAAAAAAAAAAAAGATCACACACCTATAAGCATCCGAGCCGAAATGAACCAGAGGCTGCCTGCTTCCATACCTGCGCCGTTTCTCACTCTACTAGGCTGCCTTTGGGGTTGGAACAAGTCTTAAAGGGTCTTGTGAATTCACTTCCCATTCTCTGCTCCAAGGAATTTTAGTTCCCTGCTTTGGTCAACACCCTTAGCAGCCCAGCCTGAGTCTCTACTGAGCAGCATCCTACCCCTACGACCCCCAACAAGCATGCAGTACTTACTGACATTTACAAGGCCAAAGCAGATAATTTTGCCTTCTCAGGCACAAGGAAGTAAATCAAACAATACTTAAAATAGAGCAGAGGAAAAGAAAGAAGAAGCAAAGTAGGAAGAAATGCATTCCCCCACCCCATCCCCTGTTCTGATCCTCCTTAGCCAATGTCCCCAAAGTCTCATTGTTTATAATACAGAATTTTTGCTTTTCATCCCCTTGCACCCCAGTGGTCCAAGTTCCCAGGGGTGTCTAAAGGCCACCTGTATTTAACTGTTAACCGCTTTGACGGGCCCCTCACTTTCAACAGTGGCTTCCTCAGTTTCCCTAGCCTTGGTAAGGCTTACCTTTTTGCCTAACCAATGGAGGATTGCCATCAAGTGGTACAAACTGGGAACTGCATGGGTTAGAAAAAAGTCTTGTATTTTTTTCCCCTTTCTAAAGGCAAACCCCTTCCATTCCTCAGTCCTACTTAAGGGATTAACCATGCCCTTTCTTCTCTTTTTTCCTAGTCTTTTGTCAGTTTTGCTACTCATTAGCTCTTATACAAGAAGCAGAGCAGGAGAAACAAAGGCAGGGGAACACAAATCACTGATGGATTTCAGTGCCCACCCCCTCTTAGGCACAGCCCCCCCCCCCCCCCCCATTGTAAGTGGTTTGCAGGCAGAGAAGCTCTAGGAGCTCCTGATGGGGTTGGGCTCATTCAAAACACCCCTGTTCTCCTTTGGTACCGATGACTCAGAAATGATTACATCTGCAGAGCAATGTGAACTGTAGGTTCTAAACGGGACTAATATAAAAGACAGTTCGCAATGGATTATGTACAAATAATAGCTAATAAACAAAAGGCAAAAAAATCAACTTCGCCTAGTAGTCAATGAATTGCAAATTAAATCTAACAATGGAAATTATTTTTACGTAAAGTTGGGTGAGAAATGTTAAAATAAAACTTCCCAGGGTTGAAGAGGACGCAGCGGAATGAATGTTTCCAAATACACTGCTGGTAGGAGTCACAGATTACTCACAGCCTTTCTGGAGAACATGCTGGTGATGTGATCAAGAGCATTAAAAGCGTTTATATGCATTGGCTCTATAGCTTTGCGACTAGGAATTTCACCAAAATAACAATCAGATACAAATATTTATGTATCAGGATCTATTTTGAAGCATTACTTCTAATAGAAAAAACTATAGGACTCGGAATGTCTAAAAAGTGTTTGTTAATTAAATCATCGGCTAGAATTTTACTTAGCTATTTATCAAAAACCCTGTTCTTAGGGAATAATTAAGGACTTTAGGTTATAGAACAGTGCTTATTCGGTATAATATTTTTTAAAAATCCTCAGGATACAAAACTAATCCTAGCCTCATTTTGTAAACTATCTCAATTTTGAAAAAGAAAAAAATGCACAGAAAAATGACTGGATATAAATATACCACATAAATAGCAATCATCTGTAAGACAGAGGGTTATCTGTGAATTTTTTTCCTTCTCTACTCTTTCCTATATGACCTAAGTTTTCTACAAAGAGTGTGTGTTAATTTTATAATTAGAAAAAGCAGGTAGAGGGCCGCCTGGGTGGCTCAACTGTTAAGCATCTACCTTCTGCTCAGGTCATGATCCCGGGGTCCTGAGTTCGAGCCCGCATCAGGCTCCCTGCTCAGCGGGAAGCCTGCTTCTCTCTCTCCCACTCCCCCAGCTTGTGTTCCCTCTCTTGCTGTGTCTCTCTCTGTCAAATAAATAAATAAAATCTTCAAAAAAAAAAAAAAGAAAAAAGAAACTGGTAGAAAAAAAAAAAAAACCCCGAAGCTTGGAGAATGATCGTTCAGCTGAAACACCTGGTCACCACAAGGAGCTCATGAGAAGCCTGTACGTTCCCCACTCACAGAGTTAGAGCTTCAGAGGATCTTGGAGTGCATCCAGTGTCAGCCCCACCAATGACCCCAAAAGCCCCTCCGGGACATCCTGGCACACCTATTAGGCAGCCTTGCCTTAAACGTGCTTGAGAGGGGCGAGAGGGGCACCTGGGTGGCTCAGTTGGTTAAGCGACTGCCTTCGGCTCAGGTCATGGTCCTGGAGTCCTGGGATCGAGTCCCACATCGGGCTCCCCGCTCAGCGGGGAGTCTGCTTCTCCCTCTGACCCTCCACCCTCTCATGTGCTCTCTCTCTCTCTCATTCTCGCTCTCTCAAATAAATAAATAAAATATTTAAAAAAAAAAGTGCTTGAGAAAACCCCATCCACTGCCTCTGGCAGCTGCTTCTTCAGGGTCGAACAATGGTGATAATCCCTTCTGTGCATCTAGTAACTCTCACAGTTACCGTTTTATCTCGCCACTGGGGGAGGTGGGAGAGGCAAATGCAATTACCCGCATTGCATTTTCCAGAGGAGCATCTTGAGTCACAGTGACTCCCCGTGATAAAGTGACTTGTTTCCTCGCAGGTCAGTAGCAAAGACCGGACAGAAAACCGGGTGTCTTGCCTCCCCAATGGGAGGCTGTTTCCATCCCTCCGCAGGATCAGGTGTTTCGTTTCATGTAAGTGTCTCCCTTGGCTGAACTTCTGTCGGCCTTGCTAGAACCCAAACCCTTCCCCGTGCTACCTCGGGAAGATGCGCTTGGGTGCCAGCTCCGTGCTACCCTCCGGCCCGGCGTAGGGCAAAGGTGGCACGAGCTCAGAGGGAGGTTGGGGACACCAGTGACCTGCCCTTGCTGCATCCCCACTCAGGAACCTGCGACCACATTTATGAAAACGTAGTTTTCATAAACTGCTGGTTGTTCAATAAGGCATCAAGTAGCCAGTATAAGATAGTTATTTGCTCTACAAAATCGTTTTTGCAACACGGCTTCAATGTCATGGCAGTAACCGCATTTCGTTTCGTTTCCTAAGAGACGTGACACAGTAGATTAACTGTTGAGATCCAAAGGCAGAGGTCCCCTTATTGCTGTCATCGGGCTGATTCCATTCTCTCCTCGCAGCCCCGCATCCTGCCCTGGGCAAGCATTTGTACGCTTGCACGGCAAGGTCTGGTCACAGACCCATCCGGATTTGTCAAGGTCACCAGAAAGCAACAGGCAGGAAGACAACTTTCCTTGACCTTGGGAGGGTGCCTGTGACTCGGGCAAAGCACGCCGAGTAGGTCCGTTTTAGGTTATCCCATGCACAGGTGGTCCCCATCCCCTCCCTTCCCAGGGGCCATCAGGCAGGTGCAAGGAGGGAAGAACAAGCCGGAAGAGACGGTATAGACTGACTCCTCAGTATGCAATGAGAGTTCCGAGAGAGCTAAGTCACCGAGGCTGCCGGCTCGAGTCCGCGCAGAACTCGCTCAGTGGGTCTGAGAACAGGACAGGCACCGGCCGTGGGAGCCAACGCTGAGGTCCGGCTCCGACCCTGCTGGCCTCTTGCCAGGTGCAGCGGGGCCTCCTTCCAGGACCTCCATCTTGGGACTCGGCAGGCGGCCCCGGCCGCCCTCCGGTACCTCATCTGCTGGCCGCCACAGCTGGCACTGCCCTGGCCCGGGTCTGGGGCCGCCACTCTCCCCCAGGGGCAAGGGCATGTTCTGGCCAGAGAAATGCCCAAACACCTGCGCCCGCCCCTTCCACCGCTTTGACTCTCTTCCCAGAACTGACACCAGGGACTCGCTGACATGATTCAGAGAAGCGATTGGTTGATTCAATTAGAAAGTTCCTCACAGTGGTGTTTGGGCGGAACCGACGATGGAAGGTCGGCTCGGAGGGCTGAGCCCATGCCAGAGTCCTGACCACCGCCTCGCCCACCGTGCTGCTAAAGGTGGAAGGGGCCGGGAGCCACAGGGAGGGCGCCCGATGAAAAGTGGAGACGGAAAGAGCTTTGAGAACGTTTGCAAGCACCCAGCTGCTAGCTGTTGTCTCACTCCCCATGAGCCCCAACCTTGCTCAACAAGTTGTCATGACAGTAATGCGTGTCTCTTCTTGAAAGCGCCAGCAACGGTTTTCTAGCAGATGTCAGGGTCTGCGAGGGGCCAAGTGACTTGAGGAGAAGGGCCTCTCAGGCCCAGGTGTGGACCGAGAGATGAGCTCTGGAGCCACGTTTTTGTTTTTGTTTTTCATTCTGTTCCATCAGTTTATCCAGCTTCCTGGAGCCCAGCTTATCCTCAGTCTGATGCTTTTCCGTGGCCGCCCTCAGAGTCCAGCTACTTGACCTGTGCCAAGTGGCATCTCCGTTCTGGGCCTCAGTGTTTATCCAGAAAATGAGGGAGTCAGGTCAAATGAGCTCGGTGGTGACTTCCAGCTCAGATATTCACTCTGTGGGTTGAGATTTGTCCTCCTCTGATCCAAACTGTATTTCAAGTGTCTTGTCTCCTCATATTCTTAAACTTAACTCTTTCTGTGTTCCTTACCCCCTACCAATCTGGACATAGGGGTCCCTTTTTGTTTCTTTCACAAAGTGAGTCTTCTGCTTTTACTTTCAAGAAGGGCGAGGAGGATTCTTGTATTTATCTAAGATACTCAGACCCATCACCTGATACCAATCTTCCATCTTAGGTTTGCTTGGCCATTCATTCATTTGTATATTCATTTATTCATTCTCTCACTCAGCAATATCAATGGTGTGCCTACTTTGTGGCCGGAGCTGGGCTGGGCAACGTGTATGCATAAGAACGTGCAACACCGGGCGCCTGGGTGGCTCAGTTGGTTAAGCAACTGCCTTCGGCTCAGGTCATGATCCCGGAGTCCTGGGATCGAGTCCCACATCAGGCTCCCGGCTCAGCGGGGAGCCTGCTTCTCCCTCTGACCTTCTCCCCTCTCATACTGTTTCTCTCTCTCTCTCAAATAAATAAATAAAATCTTTAAAAAAAAAAAAGAACGTGCAACACCATTAGTATTGTCAGATGGGAGGTGATTTTCCATGAACGCTGCTGGAGTCTGTAATCAGGAGACCCTGTAATCTACAGTATATCATTAGGAATACAGTCAGCTACTTTATTTAAGAGTACTGCAAATACTCTTAATATTTAATTTATAGCCTAAGCAAACTGGAGTAGAGATTACTCGAAGAATGTTTAACCTAAAACATATGAAAAGGTGTGCAAATAAGCTAATAGAAGCTACCTGGGTGTGTTTTCATTTCCATGGTGAAATCTGACGCCATGTATCTATCTCACTTAGGAGATTTTAAGTATCGGACCTGGTATTAATGGGGTTATTCTCCTGTCTTTGGATTCAATAGATCAAACGTGGAGTCAGACACTGTCAATGACCTTCTCCTCTAATTCCTACTCCCTTACCCGTTTCACAGAAGGGAAAATGAGACCATATGTGATTTTTAATGTGGTGTGTGGTTGCTCGGAACATGGTTGAAGTGCTTCAAAGCCTTCTTTTTAGGGAGATGGCAAGTAGTGTTCAGTCCTGAATTATCAGGAAGAGCCACGGGACCCTCACTGCCCAGCTCCAACTGCTCCTTCTAGGCCGTGTCCTCAGGCCTAAGCCCAGCCATACCCCAATTCCATTTGGACGTCCATAGAATGCATCAACAGAGGAAGAAACCATGGCAGGAGGCTTCCTCTTTAAGCTCTGATGATTGTGTCCAGAACTCCCCTCACGTACTTTTATTCCAGATTGCTCGTGTGCTCGGACCTTTTCAACCTGCCCGACCTCGAAGGCAGGATTAACTGCCTGAATTCCTTGTCGCAGACTGGATTCTGCCACTTGATATCTTACCCATTCCTTTGGAACTTCCTGGAGTCTTTACATGTTCCTGACCTCTGCTTTGACGTCTTGCCCAACAGGCTCTCAAACAGGTGTCTTGCTTATGGAGCCCACCTCCTAGTCTGCCTTACTTCTGCTGTCTTGATACCATCCCCCTTCCGTGGGACAGTGACCATTCTGGGCACATCCAGGCCTCCCTCCTGGGAAACTGAAGCACCAATGACAGCCGTGTATGAGGAGTGGCTCAGTTGACAACTGATTCAAGACATTGACAAGATCTCATTATTTTTTGCTCTTGTATTTACATCTTTCAAGTGTGTTTGAGAAAAAGCAAGAAAACAATACAATTTGGTTTCCCGAATTGAAATGATAATGAAATTGCCTTTTTCTTTAGTTACTTTTTTGCTGTTCTCATATTTTCTCAGGCCTCTCCTCATTTCCCCCACCCCTCGCCATCTCCCCACCAACGTTCTCTCTGGAAAAGAAATCACCCACATACTGTATCTTTCCAGGTCTTTCTGTCACTACTCTTTCTGTTCTCATTCATAGAAGACACAGCTAACGATGGTATCCAGGTTGGTTGAAAGGGCCAACATGGCATATTCCTTCAGAAAAATTGTGCTTTGGTTTGCAGCTGCTTTTGCTCCTGTTGCTATGCTTTTCGGGCAGCCTGTCGCCTTGGCCTGTGGAGAGACAGTCTGTAGGACTGCGGTCACTTAAACGGGTCATGGCAGTATGATGCAGTCCAGCGCAAGTCTACTTGCAATGTCTACTACATGCAGGGCATCCGGGGCAAAGCGGAGCCTCCCCCTCACCCTGGGAGCCCGTGTAGGGAAAGAGGTGTCTTCAGAGAAGGGGGAAGAGCCTGAGGGTTCAAAAGAGGGAGTGACTTGTCTTTCAGCTGCTTTTCACCACCTCCGGTCACCTCACTGCTCCTCCCATGTTTAAATCTTGGGTCTTCTCTTGGCTAGATTGACACTGTGCTATTTTCTCTGTTTTTTTCTTGTTTGTTTGTTTGAAGGTTTTCCATGCCCATACGTCTAACTGGGATTTCTCAGAGGCACAGTTCTGTGCCCTCTGCCTTTCTGTCTACATTCATTTCGAGGTCGCCTTAACCATCGCTGCTATGAGGAAAGCCTCAGTGCCTCCAGCCTAGACCCGGGTCCCAAGTTCTGGTTCAAAGGCCACATGGGCATTCCCATAAGCATGCGTTGCCAGCCTTCCAATACCACCCACGAATCTCAAACCAAACTCATCATCATGTCCTTTCTTTTTGTTAAAGGAGTGCCCCCATTTTTTTCAAGATAGAAACCTCCATGTCATCTTGGACTCTCCACCACCACCACCTCTCTGCCGTCTGCGTATCTAATCAGTTGGCAGAGTTAAAGGGTCAAGAGTAAGGCGGAGACTAGAACCCAGTTTTATTTATTTATTTATTTTTAAGGTTTTATTTATTTATTTTGACAGAGAGAGAGAGAGAGGGAACACAAGCAGGGGGAGTGGGACAGGGAGAAGCAGGCTTCCTGCCGAGCAGGGAGCCTGATGTGGGGCTGGATCCCAGGACCCTGGGATCATGACCTGAGCCGAAGGCAGACGCTTAACGACTGAGCCACCCAGGCCCCCCTAGAACCCAGTTTTAAAGATTCCTAGGCTTCGGCTTTTTTGACATATTACCTAAAGGTCATCGGTTCTAGAAACCAATGACTGGGTTCAAATCTCCACTCAGCCATGCCATTCGCTAGATTTGACCTTGCACAAATAGTTTAAGCTCTCTGTGCCTCATCGGTAAAATGGAAATAATAAGACTTTATCTTAAGGTATTGTTAGAATTAAATGAGAAATATATCATAAAGCACTTAGTATTGGCTTGAGTCTGTCACCTCGATTCCAGAACCACTGTTGGTTGACACTCTTCTGGAAGTCTTCACACTCCGTTAAATCTTATCTAGTCTTTCTAATATGGAACCTTTAGAAGCAAAGTTCTTTTCCTGCTCTGAGTCCTATTATCTTGATCATTTAAGGAATTCATATCTAACTAGGGTTTTGTTTGTTTGTTTGGGGGCCTTTAATAATTAGAGCAATTTAAGGGATATAAGATGAAAAAGAAACAATTTGTTTTCAAGGAACTTACAACTGAGTTGGGGAGACAGATGTGTCCAGCACTTAATTATAAACCAAGCACTAGTTTAAGAGTTCAGGTAAAGGTAGGAAGAGCCAACTATGAAGATAAGGAAAGCTTTGGACTCTGAACATTTCTCATTCATTGTGTTTTCTGGTTCAGAATTCCCATATTGAAATGTTAGTATGGGGTACGTGCATATAGTTAGGGGGATTCAGGCAAATCGAATCGAAGTTTCAACACAGTTTCAAAAAGAGAGTTTCTGTCGATGTTAATACCTTGGATTAGAGCAAAGAAAGATAAAACAGAGAACCCATTAGTAAGTACTTATAGGATAACTTCCAGAGTTCTCCTTTGGTAGCTTTGACAGGGAAGTACAACAGAGCCTAGTTAGTCTAGACTTCCGCCCTATCAGAAAGTGAGGGCTGACTGGTTTACTTACAGGGATCGGGGCACTAGCATCATCCCACATTTTCTATTTAACGACCTGCTCTGATTTCCAATAAATAAAAGATCTTGGTCATGTATTGTCAATGAGCAGGGTTCCCTTCATGAGCCCTAGTCTATGTGCAGATTTACTAGAGGAACACTAAGAGAATAGATTTCTGGAACTACAGGGGTGTCTAAAGGAGTGGGGAGCGTCTTGCAGCTATTGAGAAAGGGGCTGGAAGGGCTGCCATGTTTCTGGATGAGGAGAAAGGCAGAGGGCAGAGGCAGGAAAGCCAGAGGGAAAAGATCGCCTAAGGACCCATGGATCTAATTTCCCTGATGATTTCTTAACCTAAAGGACCTCCAGCCTTATCAACTGCTTTCTAGGTCAAATCAGTGTCCTTTGAAATCACCTCTAGGGATTGCCTGTCAATGGCTAGAGCTGACAGGAGAAGAGAGACTCTGATACGTAAGAGGAAACTGAGGCCCAGAGAGTAGAGGGAATTGTTCAGTCTCCTCTCAGTGGCCCAGGCCATAATGGCATATGAACACTACGTCCCGGCTTTTGCGTGTGGAGAGGGCATAGGTGAGACATTCGCATGCCTAATGAAATGAAGACATTTGTGTATTTAAGACAGAGAACCAAAAGCTTGATTTTTCTCTTTGAAAGAGTGGCTAAGCTGGAGTTGCAAGCCCACTTTGCCTGACCTTTATAGCTTTGATAGAGACACCCTTGATTCATGATGCATGAGCCCGGGTCTTTGAAACCGATAAGAAATGGTTTATTCACTGAACATGCAAACAAATTACTTTCCAAGGGCTGAAATTTAAACTGACATTAAGCTCAGAGAACATCTATATTTAATTATACATAAAGGCCAGAAAACAACTTGTAATCTTAAAATAGTAAAATTGAAAGAGAAGTCCCACCTATGCAAATAATTTATTTAATTGCAATACTACCCTTTAGTTTTGCTGTCATTTGTCTAGATTAGCAGAGCTGGCTTTACCAGTATT
The DNA here is from genome assembly GCF_003265705.2 of Callorhinus ursinus. NCBI lineage: Eukaryota > Metazoa > Chordata > Mammalia > Carnivora > Otariidae > Callorhinus > Callorhinus ursinus. Next base: position 2,278,576 of record NW_027397095.1, read on the forward strand.
TCCAGGGTGGCCCTGAAATATGAGCTTAGATTGGAAATAACCAGTGAGAGCAGCTCCCAGGGCAGGGTAACGATATAGAGTGAAAGGAGTGTGTTGGCTTCTAACAAAGTCTGCCTCTCCGTAGGAGGAATGATAATGAGATACAATCTACGATAATATATTTCTCTTTGGGTGGGACTTAGGGGTCAAAACGTAGTGGGAAGGAACACAGGCCAGAAAGCACAGAGATACATGTCCTAAATCTGACCCAGGGCAGAATCAAACGCTAAGCCACTCTGACCCTCAGGTTCCTCATCTATAAATATAGTGAGAGGCTTGGATCCAGTGATCAAATTGGAAGAAGAGGGAGAGAATGTGAAATGCAAAGCATGAATCAAATAAAAATGGCTGGGTTATTTCTAAATGCTCCTTAACCCCCCCCCACACACACACATACACACGCACAGTAGTTTTCCCCTTTGATTGAGCATAGCCTGGAATTGGGGGAAAAGCACTGGACTAGGGGTCAGGATATCTGGATTCTCATCCCAGCTGTTTCTTGAGCTCTGTGTGTTCTAGGTAATGCTCTTTCCCTCTCTGTTTCTCAGTTTCCCCATCTGCTAAGTGAGAGATTGTGGCCCTCACTGGCTCGCCGCCAGCCGTGCACCCTCACCATCCAGCCCTGACTGACTCAAGCAGGATTTCCCTTGGGGCAGGAGGGCGAGGGGCCCCAAGACACACTCTGTGGGGTCCCCACGTGGCAAGCCGCCAGGACGCTGCTCTGAAATTCTCGGTCATTGCCATGTGGGTCTTTCTCGAACTGTATAGGAACCTGATTAAATTGATTCCTGGCTTTTCAAACATCCCCCCGCCAGTGGGTTGCATGCTGCTTCTCAAGATGTGCCGAGGAAAGTGGTGCCAACTTGAATTCTTCGTACTGAGGGGGCCCGGGCCGGCCGGTTTCAGAGGTGAGGACGGTGGAGGACGGAGGGCCGCCTGGTGCCTGCTTTTCTCTCTGTTGCTTCAGCAACCCTGGAGCCCGACAGGCCAACCGTGCTTGCAGCGTGGAAGCGCAGCCCGGGGGGTGGCCCGGCCTGGATTTTATAAAGTGCCCGGCACTTTAATAAAGTGCTAGCTGTTTGTCCTTCAGTTAGTGGCAGCCCGGCGTCAGGGAAGAGAATCTGAACCCTGAGCTGCGGGCCGAAGACGCGGCTGGCACCCCCTCACCCTGCCTTCCCTAAGTTTCCTGGTCTCTGAGGCTGAGGGGGCTGGACTGACCAGCTGCACCTGCAGGGCTCTGAGGAGGTGGCCGGAGAGCTGCCTCGGGGGCGGGGGAGGTGTGGGAGGAGGCGAGTTGACACCACGAAGGTAGCACACAGCCCCTGTAAGGCAGCCCTCAGGGTCTCAGGGCTTTGCACGCCTCCCATTCACGTCTTACTCGAGGTCACTGGTTCCCAAACGTTGCGGTATCAGGTCTCCTTGATGCTCTTAAAAATCACTGGGGACCCCGAAGAGCTTTGACTTATGTGGGATCTAGCTATTGCTATTTACTGTATTTGGATTTAAAACGGAGAAAATGTCAAAACCAGGTACTAACTCATTTAAAATAACAAGAAGGCACCTACTACATAGTAATACGAGTAACATATTTTATGAAAAATCACTGATTTCCAAAGCAAAAAAAAAAAAAAGATTAGTGGGAATATTTTATATTTTGTAAATCGTTTTGATATCTGGCTTCATCGAAGACAGACGGATTCTCATACCAGCGTCTGCATTCGAGCTGTTTTAAATATATTATTCTGGTTGAACTATGTGAAGAAGATCCAGCCTCACATGAACATATATTTGGAAAAGTGGAGGACCTCGGGGACCCCTGGGGATGGGTCTTGGAGACCACCAGTGTCCTCATGCCACACTTTGAGAACTGCTGCTCTGCATGAATGGTGTCTTCTGGATTTGTGCAGTGCCCATCCTGTGGAGCAGTACATGGCGGCTCTGCTCTTCCCCCTCTGCCTTCACCCCATCCCCTCTTCAAACAGAGCCTCTTGGTTTTTATCTGTTTTATACGATGGAGGTATTAGAGGACTTTGTTTGAAAAGAGGGTTCTGTTTCTAAAAGTGTTTGAAACCCACCCACCTCAATCTTAGGTTACTGAAGACCCAAGGATTTGGGAGGTGATTGGGGTCTTTGAGATCCTTTCCCTGGGCTTCCTCTTCCCTGAGATTGCGAACCCCCAGACTTTGAGGAGGGGGCTTTGAGATCATGCTTCAGCTCTTCCCACACAGTAGCATGTCATCTTGATACTGATAGTCTCAGCTCAGGAAAATGGCATCAGATGGCTTGAGGGATTTAATGCCACCTCAGCATGGAGCTGGCCTGCCCAGGGAGTGATACAGGCTGAAGGAAGAGTGGATTCACTGTTTGCTGAACTGTCTGATCACTGAGGGGAGAGAGGCCCTAAGGGCAAATTTCAGTGATATACTTATATGTTGTCATCTTTAGAGCTAGACATTCATCATCATTATTTATTTCCTAGATTTATGTCAGATCTTTATTCCAGGGGACAAAGCCAAATATCGCAGGATCTAAGTGCCCTCACAACCCATTGACACTTCTCCCAATTTCTTGTCTAATAGAGAAGGCTGTGCTATTCTTTCCCTTACTGTCAGAATCATTATTGATTTCATGTCATTTATTTCATAAAATCATCTCCCGAGTTTTGCTGGGTTTGGCTTATAGCTGAGAATGTTCTCCTCCCACTTCTGTGCTGGTCAAGATGCTGTGAATCCCACTGATGTGGGTCAGAGGACAGTTCTACAGCGATCCTGCCAACCTGCCCACTTTCCCTTTAGGCTGTGAGCATGCACAGAGGCACTCCCAGAGCCGGAGGGGGAGGGCAGAGGGGGCTCTTCTCTCTGTCCTCATTTGCTTTATTTCTTCCACCAGCCTGAGCATTAATTAAGAAGCCCAGCCCCAAATGCCCAGCATTAGGGTCAATCATTTGGGCTAATTGGGTGCCTCCAATTTAAGGGAACTCTTCTCTGGAGTAAGAAATAAAACTGAATCTCTGGAAGAAATTGGAACCCTTGCAATTTGCTGGTGGGAATGTAAAATGGTGCAGCTGCTGTGGAAAATGGTTTGGTCGTTCCGCAAAAAGTTAAACATAGAATTACTACATGATACAGCAATTCCACTCTTAGGTATATACCTAAGAGAAATGAAAACATATGTCCACACAAACGCTTGTAAATGAATGTTCACGGCAACATTAATCATGGTAATGAAAAAGTGGAGTCAACACAAATACTCATCAGCAGTTGAATGGATAAACAAATTGTGATGTATTTGTACAATGGGCTATTGTTCAGCCATAAAAAGTTTTGAAGTGTCGATCCATGCTACGATACGGATGAACCGCAAACACTTTATGCTAAGTAAAAGAAGCCAGACTACAAAGACCACGTATTGTATGATTCCACTCCTATGAACTATCCAAATAAGTGAATCCAGAGAGACAAAAAGCAGAACTGAGGGAAGTGGGGAAGAAGGAATGACCACGTAAAGGGTCTGGATTTCCTTTTAAGGTGATGAAAATGTATTGGAACTAGATAGAAGTGGTGGTGGCACAACTTGTGAATGCACCAAATGCCACTGACTTGTGGACTTTCAAATGGTTAATTTTACGTTATGTGAATTTCATGCCAATAACAACAATGCAAAACAAAACAAAACAAAAAAAACCCCACCTGGATCCCTGGTGCTGCCCTCTCTTGGGCTGGTTTCACTCCCAAATGTTTGTGGGATCAGGAACCCAATCTTGGGCCATGAACTCCTCCTGAGTGGAAAATGGGCTTAGCAGAACTTGTAGGTCCTACTTGTGGAGGTACTCTATATGATGCATGGCCTTCCACACTGCTGCTCCCACTGTTGGCTCATGGAGGGCAGCGGCCATGTCTTGCTCATCCTTGCGTTCCAAGTGCCTTAACACATTCCTGGCACGCCAGAGACATTCAGTAGATGTTTGTCGATCAAATGATTGGATGTGTCTGTTGCATCTTTTCATTCATCTCCATGTACCCCCATGATGCTGATAATAGATCCACCACAGCTGGTGCCCAGGACAGATCAGTAGACTTGTCTAGTGTGTGGGGATGAAATTGTTTTGATGCATTTTTTTTAAAGTTTGGATATCCATGCAATGGGATGCTATTTGGCCATGAAAAGGAATGCAGTACTGATCCATGTTGTAACAAGGATGAACCTTGAGAACATTCTGCTAAAGTCAAAGAAACCAGGCATATGAAACAACATATTATATGATTTTATTTACTTGAAAGGTCCCAAATAGGAAAATCCATAGAGACAAAGTAGATCAGTGGCAGCCAGGGCCTAGAAGGGAGAGGGGGATATGGCAGTGATAGTCACAGGGTGCTGGCTTTCTTTTAGAGGGGATGAAAATGTTCTAAAATTGTGGTGATGACTGCACAAATCTGTGAATACACTGACGGCCACTGATTTGTCTGTCCACTTGAAGGAGGTTGTGTGGTATGTGAATTGCATCTCAACAAAGCTGTCAAAAATTTAGATATATGTTGGAGGAGTGAAGAATAAAATGTGAATCCAAGACAGATGTGCTCTTATTTGGGGAAGAGATCTCCATCCAAGACCTAGAATAACTTCCCTGATGCATTCAGAGGGTTTCTCCCAAAAACGATTCCTTTACATTGGGCTTCCCTTACAGCAGCAACTCACGGGGGTTTCCAGAGCATTACCTACCTGATGAGGGGCCGAGAGCAGAGTAGCTTAAAACCAGAGTGTGAAGGGCAACTGCCAACTGTTGGCAGTTAGAGATTGATCAGAATTTATGTCGGTGGCAAACCAGGATTCAGTTTACAGGAACCCAGCGGCCTGGTGATTTCTCCACTGCCTCTAGGATAGACACTGCCCACCTCCCCACCCCCATTCTGATCAGGAGGAATGAGCAAGCAGCCTAATGATGTGCCATGTGGACAATTAACAATTCAGCAAGCCCAGCTTCAAATAAGTTGTTCCAGATTCTTCCTCCTACTCCTGGGGTCTATCCCTACTATTTCAGTGCCTATCAGCTTTCTTGAAGGAAGAGACACCAATCTGCTGCTATAGGGCTCCCATAGTGGGGCTGAGGGGAGTTGTGTGTGGAGATGAGCAATGCCTAGGGCTACGTTCAGACTTCACTGTTTCCCTTGCCCTTAGGCACCCAGAAACTCCCACAGCATCATCCCACTTAGCTGACAGCTTGGAGGCCATAGTCCATGGCTCCTTAGATCCCAGGCAGGGAGCCTCAGTTAGCCTGAGGTGGGACCACCAGTTCGTGTGTGTGTGTGTGCGCGCGCACGCGCGCGCGCATGCATACATAGGGATTGTGAAACTGCCAGTGATTATGAGGAAATTGATAGGTTATTCTGATAGCTTCCTCTGTGCCTTGGGTCCCAAGGCCAAGAACAGTCCAAAGGTGCTCCCGGGAAGCCAAGAATCAGGCACTGGACAAAGTTCTATTGGACGTGGGTTTGCAGATGGGAGCCACCCCACTTCACTTACAGTTGCAAAAAAATGAGCACGTCACAACTCACTTGGAACTTGGAGGGACCTCCTTTCTGTTTGGCAGATGGCTACAGAGAAAGAGGGAGCCAAAACATAGGGTGAAAAGCACATAGGCTTTGGAGTCAGATCAACCAAGTTCCATCATCTAAAGAGCGGCAAGATCTTCGGCAAGTGGCTTCCTGTCTCTGAGGCTCAGTTTCCTCACCTGTACAAGGAGAGAGCAAAGAGCATCTTGCATGATTATTGTTCTCATTAAACAAAAAGCCCAGTCCTCATGCCTGGATCTCCTGCTGCTGGTTCCCAACTAGCTTTTTTAACTCGCATCCCTCTAGCCCACCCATCGCCACCTGTTCCATGTCCGAGGGGAGCAGCAACACCACGGCCGTAGGAACTGTGTGACCTTGGATAAGTCCTTTCTCTCTCAGGGCCTATAAAATGCAGAGGTTGGGTTTGATGTTCCCTAAGAGTACCTTCCAACTTTGATAGGTCTTTCAGCTATGTCAGGGTCATATTATGAACAGCCTGGCTCACCATGCCTGAGGATGGACTCCATTGTTCAGGGAACATGATTCTTTCCCAAGGCAACAACTCTCCTCTTACCACCAAAATTACATGGGCCTTCTTGGAATGAGGCATGTACTGTAGCGTCTTCCTGGTTCCACCCCCTCCCCCCAGCGTTGGTCATCTTGGACTTTCTGGATTCTGTTTACATCTAATTTAACCACATTTCCTTATAGATAAAAAAAATATATATATATATAGGTATAAGAGCAAGAAAGAGTCCTCACTTCTGCTCTAGAGCGAGAGGCCTAATCTGCCTGCCAACTTCCTTTTCCCCGCGGGCCCCCGGCCCACCCACCGCCACCTGATTTATGTACGAGGGGCGCAGCAGAGCCACGGTGAAGACTTACAGCGGGGTTTCATCTTCAAATGAGCTATGACCTCTCTTCCTTGTGTACTCAAGTGTTTGGCACTCACAGCCTGCAAGTCTATCCTGGAATTCAAAATGAAAAACGGTCCCATGAGAAGCTTAAAAAGAGGCACGCAAGGAATCACTTCCGGGCAGTTGAGAGGCTGGTGCAGGAACTGGAGTGCCACCCGGCTCGTGGGACGGAGAGCTTCTATATAGTCACCCTTCCTTCATCAGTGCTTCGTGGAGGGGCAGCGTGCAGCGCGGTGGGGAAGGCCTAAGATGCAGAATCGGGGCAGACTGAGCATTCTCTGGGCCGCACCAGATTACCTGTAAAATGAGAAGAAGGATGCCTATGTCACAGGCACAGTACATTTTAGCGGCTAATGAGCTTGGGTGCTGGCATCCGACAGCTCTGGATTTGAGTTAGGAGTTGGGTGAGCCCCAGGGAGGCTCCATTATCTATGCAATGAGTGTGGACTTTCGTTCAGGATAAAATGAGACAATTGCTGTCAAGTGCATGGTGTCTGGTATATAGAAAGCTCTCATTAAATGCTAGCTAATAGTATGATTGTTATGGTGTGCCACTTTGGAATCATTTCCAGTAATTCTAGAAAAGATACTCCGTGTGCTCCTCCTGACGATTTGGCCAACTTGTCTGTATTTTGTATTCTTTGGGGCAGAAGCACACAGGGTCTTTTTTGGTACCGAGTTTTGCCACTTCAGGTAAGACATGAAACTAAGAATCCTGCAATAAAAGGAGATCGGTGTCCTCTTGAAAACAAAGGATTTGCCCTAACAGCGGGTCTCGGCCTTCACCTTGGAAGATGTTCACAGCCCACGAAAATGTTGAGTGGGTCATGACGTTTCAAAAAGCAGCATATCCATTGATAGGTTAAAAGCTATGCTTACTTTTTATTTTTACTTTTTTTATTTTTTAAATTTTCATTCCAGTTAGTTAACATACAGTGTTATGTCAGTTTCGGGAGTACCGTAGAGTGATCTAGTACTTTCCTCCACACCCTGTGCTTGCCCTCCTTCATCCCCACCCCCTGTTTGCACCATCTCCTCACCGTCCTCCCCTCTGGTAACCCGCAGTGTGTTCTCTAGAGTTGAGTCGGTTCCTTGCTTTGTCTCTTTCTCTCTCCCTCTTTTCCCCTTAGCTCATTTGTTTTGCTTCTTAAAATCCACATATGAGTGAAATTATACGATATTTGTCTTTCTCTGACTTATTTTGCTTACTTAGCACTGATTTTTAACAATGAAGTCCATTTTACGGATGTTTCATTTGCTAGGCCCCAGACATTTAGATCTTTGGGCACATCTGGATAATGAGGGGCATTTTTCACCAAAACTGTTGGTTATATTCCATTCAGCAGGTTTAATCGAGCGCCTGGTTTGTGCCCTCTGTGAGGTGTGATTGGAGATCACAGTTTTGTTGAGCAAAATGAAATGGACAGGTTAGAAATGACCCAAGGAAAGTGGAGAAGTTGGGCTTTGCAGACAATTCTGTTGAGTCCAGAGCCTGTGCATCCCTCCGCTCTGGCACGTCCCCCCTCCACCGACCTGCCATTTCACTCTTTGTTTGGGGCTGGCTCCAGGGAAGTTTCAGGCTAAATCCAGTGGCTCCTGCCATACTTTGACTTCAGCAGAGATGGAAACTCCTTGCTGAGAGTAGGTGACATGTTGGTCCAGAATGATCCAGGATATGCCATTCCACCTGTCTCTACCGTCTGATCCCATTAGGGAGTTGGTTGAATATTTCCGAAGAATAATCTCGATCCTTAGTTTTGCACTTGTTAAAGCATTACTTGTTGGGGACTTTTTCATGCTGTGTGTTTTAAACATGTTACAATGTGAACAAAGCCGTTATATCTCGCGTTGGCAGCTTGCCATCCGTTGTGTCAGCATAAAATACGCGGGGGTCAATAGAGCAGTAGCCCCTTATGGAGCTGAATGTAAAAGGTAGAGTGGAAATCTTCCCTGCCGATTTGAACCAGTGCTGAACTAGCTTTCACTGTGGACCTTCTAGACCCCAAAATCTGAAAAATGGAAGCAAAATGAGATAAAATGAACAACACACACATACATTTATATTTATATTAGAAGTGAAACTTTTTCAGGCCCTTATTAACAAGAAAGCAAGCCCCATTATACCCCCCAAAATCTCTAAGGGATTCTTAATGATCTATCTTTCCTTCAAAGGAAAAGTATATATATATATATATGATCAAATTGAGGAAATATATTCCTGGAACCTTCCATACAAATGCCGGTGTTTACATCCCGGGAACTCTAAAACACATTGGAAAATTGCTGTCAACTTTCAATTGTTGGAGTTGGCCTTTGTGCACCTTATTTTATAATTCAGACAGCGCCCCCACATCATGAGTAGGAATGCTTTTCAGGAGGGAGAACAAGCCAGATTTTCTTTTATGGCCTTCCATGGGGGGGGAGGGGTATTTTGTTTTGTTTGTTCAATGGCAAAACACTCCTTTCACTGCTTTTTATAAGACTAAATTGCCAAGTAGGTGCTTTAGAGATTCCTTCAGAAAGAATATATCCTGACATAGCTAAGGACAAATGAATAGTTAAACCCATTTCCCACCCAAACAGGAATCCCTGGGTCTCCAGATTCTTAATTAGATCAGCACTAGAGGGCACTCTTATGATGCCAAAATTGGAGAATTTTTACTACAGACTGGTGGGCGGAGGTGGGGGTGGGGTGAGGGGGTCAGTTCAGTAAGGAGCTGCAGACAAGGAACAAACGAGAAAGCATCCTACCAGAGGGCGGACAGGCTCACCAACAGACGAGAAAACACTATTTTGAAAAAACCTTGTTTTAGCAATCTTCCTCATCAGATCCACTTCGTTTCCCAAAAGTGGTCGGTGTTTTTGGCAATGCCAGACCCAGGTATTAGGCATTATTTCTCAAATGAAAAGAATGTTAAGAATCACTGATTGTCACCACGTGATGCGGTAAAAGCGCCTCGGGGCAGAGAACAGAACGCGAGAGTGGCTTAGGAAAATGTGTTTACAATTTAACAGCTACTGAAAGAGAAGAATTTAACAACCTTGAGGGGTTTTATGGTTGTGTGCTTGTGTCTGGAGCGCGGTGTGGATGCCTGCTTGCCGGCTGCCTCCCGGCAGTGGTTCTCAGGTGGACGCAGCGTGGAAAATGGGCCTGGAAGCCAGGTTTAGTATCTTGGGGGAAGGGGACACTGTGGAAGGAGCAGTCAAGACAAACCCAGGAAACCTCATGGCTGTGGCAAGGGCTGACTTTCAGGGGTGAAACAAAGACTCCTAAAATCAGAGTTGGAAAGGATGTCCTGGATTCCGGTATCCTCAAGCAGACCCGGAGAGCTCCCTTGCTTGGAATACGTAGGGCTTCTGGCAGGTTTGAACAGGAATCCTTTGCCTGGGGCTTTGTGGCCATGGGCCTTCTTCCCATTTAGGGGACCCAATTTAGGATGCAGAATAAGCTTTTTTCACTAGGATATACTGTATTTGGCCTTCAAAGACCAAATGAGGATGTGGCCTGAGGTTCGCATGGAGGTGGTGGGTAACTGAGCACCAGTATACTAGATCCCACCAGGCTGAGGGCAGAGGGGCACCCTAAGTGGGGAGAAGGTGGCAAATCAAGGGCCCAGCAACTCCAGGTGTGGGAGTTGGTGAGAGGGTGAGAAAACCAACCCAGTGTGAGAAATTGGAATGGGTGAATGGACCATTTGCTTGGCAGCTCTGGAACAGTGATAGGTAATTGGTTCCCACAGAGTGTATTATCTGCCACAGATTTGCAGTCAGACCAAAACAATGTCGGTATGTGTGTTTGGTATTTTTTTCAAACCACCCTTTGCAAACTCGGAGCATCTGTGTAGCCTTTATCTGGGAGTGTGTGGATCTTTCTGCTGAGATTGACAGCAATCACCAACAGCCCAGGCTCCTGGCAGATGAAGAAGCTACATGAGCAGAAAGAGAAATGGGGGGTCAACTGTGCATCAATTAGATTTTCAATTAAGTTTCCTTGTGCAACTTTTCCATTCTAAGGAAGCAGCCATTCTATATTTCACATAAACAAAGCTGTTTCCCTGGACAGAATGATGATCAGCTGCATTTCAACACAGCTATTATTGTTTTGGCCATATTCTCATTTATGCATCACCTCGGAATGCTGGGCTCTGGGCTCTCTGAACTCCTAATGGCATGTTGCACTGAGAAAGCGACTAGAAATTGCTGTACTCTTAATGAACTTGGCACCAAAATAAATGGTAAAACTATTAGAGAATTACAGAAGAGACTTTGCCCACGATCAAATGGGTCTTTGGTAAAACCAGGATTTAGAAACCAGGGATCCTGATGTTCAGGCCAGGGATCTCAGATTTTTGCAGCTTTCCAGGTTTTCTAGGTCTTCATTCGGATCGTTAAGATCAAAGTGAATAGATAGCTTTTTTTTTTTTTAAATTTCTGAAGCCCTAGGCACCTACCCTGAGAATATAAATCCTCAGGGGGTTTGGTGTTATCATTGGAGGTTTCTGGTTAACATGAATCACCATCCGGGTTTCCGGGGCCTCCACGTCTCCCCCAGTTCCCATTTTTCCAATGACATATATGTATTCCCTTCATTTTTGTCTTTTCCTTTCCTTGCTAATTTGACATTTAGGCCGTAGCTGTCACTTGAGTAATATTTAGTCGCATCTTCTCCAACCCCAGCCCAGAGGATGGTTACTCTTTATTGCTTCTTCTCCATCCAGTGTCTGGGTTACAGGCATGAGAACCACAGCTCCTTTTGTCCACCAACCGCTGTTGCTTTCCCAGGACGTGACCTGCTGAGGGGTGATGAGTCCGATCTCAGAGTGTCAGCCAGGCTAGCTTTCACAGAACGCTATAGCATCCAGTGAGAAAAACTCTATAACACTGCAGTATTACAAAGCTGCCATTTAGAGCCTTCTTGTTCTTACAGCATTGCAAAGTGCAAGCACGTGTAGTTCTGTGGACAGCAAATGGCCTAGCTGAAACGAAGTCTGTCTTACAGCATTTAGGGGGTCCTCCCACAAGGAGAATTTGCAAATGCAAATATCGGTGGCCCCTCCAATCAAAAAGAGAATCCATTCTAATCACAATTGTTGAATCTGATGCCATTGGATATGTTCTCTGTACATAAATAAAAGGGGGGAGAAGCTCTTCTCTTAGGCTAATAACATACAGTATATTTCTGTGAAACTCTTTTCCACGAAGATGGCTTAAAAAAAAATCTTCTGGAGGAGGAGCAAGATGGTGGAGGAGTAGGAGACCTAAATTTCCTCTGGTCCCAGGAATTCAGCTAGATAGGTATCAAACCATTCTGAACACCTGCGAACTCAACAGGAGATCAAAGAAGAGAATAGCAGCAACTCTGAACAGAAAAGTGACCACTTTCTGGAAGGTCTCTTCCGATTTGTTTAGTGTATATTTTTCTGGGGTTGTTGTTACCCTGTTAGCATTTTGTTCTCTCATTCATCTATTCTCCTCTGGACAAAATGACAAGATGAAAAAAAGTCACCTCAACAAAAAGAAAAAGTCGGCAATACTGACTGCCAGGGACCTAATCAATACGGACATTAGTAAGATGTCAGAACTAGGGTTCAGAATGACGATTATAAAGATACTAGCTGGGCTTGAAAAAAGCATGGAAGATACTAGAGAAACCCTTTCTGGAGAAATAAAAGAACTAAAATCTAACCAAGTTGAAATCGAAAAGGCTATTAATGAGGTGCAATAAAGAATGGAGGCTCTAACTGCTAGGATAAATGAGGCAGAAGAGAGAATTAGTGATATAGAAGACCAAATGTTGGAGAATAAAGAAGCTGAGAAAAGGAGAGATAAACCACTACTGGATCACGAGGGCAGAATTCAAGAGATAAGTGATACCATAAGACGAAACAATATTAGAATAATTGGGATCCCAGAAGAAGAAGAAAGAGAGAGAAGGGCAGAAGGCATATTGGAGCAAATTATAGCAGAGAACTTCCCTAATTTGGGGAAGGAAACAAGCATCAAAATCCAGGAGGCACAGAGAAACCCCCTCAAAATCAATAAAAATAGGTCAACGCTGCAACATCTAATAGTAAAACTTACGAGTCTCAGAGACAAAGAGAAAATCCTGAAAGCAGCTCGGGACAAGAGGTCTGTAACCTACAATGGTAGAAACATTAGATTGGCAACAGACCTATCCACAGAGACCTGGCAGGCCAGAAAGGACTGGCATGATATATTCAGAGCACTAAACGAGAAAAATATGCGGCCAAGACTACTATATCCAGCTAGGCTGTCACTGAAAATACAAGTTGGGATAAAAAGCTTCCAGGACAAACAAAAACTAAAAGAATTTGCAAACACGAAACCAGCCCTACAAGAAATAATGAAAGGGGTCCTCTAAGCAAAGAGAGAGCCTAAAAGTAACATAGACCACAAAGGAACAGAGACAATATACAGTAACAGTCCCTTTACAGGCAATACAATGGCACTAAATTCATATCTTTCGGGATGCCTGAAAGATATGGCTCAGTCGTTAAGCATCTGCCTTCGGCTCAGGTCATGATCCCAGGTCCTGGGATCGAGCCCCGCATTGGGCTCCCTGCTCAGCGGGGGGCCTGCTTCTCCCTCTCCCACTCCCCCTGCTTGTGTTCCCTCTCTCACTGTCTATCTGTCAGATAAATAAAATCTTTTTAAAAAAATTTTTTTAAAATTCATATCTTTCAATAGTTACCCTGAATGTAAATGGGCTAAATGACCCAATCAAAAGACACAGGGTATCAGATTGGATAAAAAAACAAGACCCATCAATATGCTGTCTGCAAGAGACTCATTTTAGACCCAAAGACACCTCCAGATTGAAAGTGAGGGGGTAGAAAACCATTTACCATGCTCATGGACACCAAAAGAAAGCTGGGGTGGCAATTCTTATATCAGACAAATTAGATTTTAAACCAAAGACTATAATAAGCGATGAGGAAGGACAGTATATCCTACTTAAAGGGTCTATCCAACAAGAAGATCTAACAATTGTAAATATCTATGCCCCTAACATGGGAGCAGCCAATTATATAAGCCAATTAATAACAAAATCAAAGAAACACATTGACAACATACAATAATAGTAGGGGACTTTAACACCCCCCTCACTGAAATGGACAGATCATCTAAGCAAAAGATCGACAAGGACATAAAGACTTTAAATGACACACTGGACCAAATGGACTTCACAGATGTATTCAGACCATTCCATCCCAAAGCAACGGAATACACAGTCTTCTCTAATGCCCATGGAACATTCCCCAGAATAGATCACATCCTAGGCCACAAATCAGATCTCAACCGGTACCAAAAGATTGGGATCATTCCCTGCATATTTCTGGACCATAGTGCTTTGAAACTAGAACTCAATTACAAGAGGAAAGTCAGAAAGAACTGAAATATATGGAGGCTAAAGAGCATCCTACTAAAGAATGAATGGGTCAACCAGGAAATTAAAGAAAAATCTTTGGGATGCAGCAAAGGTGGTCCTAAGAGGAAAGTATATAGCAATACAAACCTTTCTCAAGAAACAAGAAAGGTCTCAAATACACAACTTAACTCTACACCTAACGGAGCTGGAGAAAGAACAGCAAATAAAGCCCAAACCCAGCAGGAGAAGAGAAATAATAAAGATCAGAGCAGAAATCAATGAAATAGAAACCAAAAGAACAGTAGAACAGATCAATGAAACTAGGAGCTGGTTCTTTGAAAGAATTAATAAGATTGATAAACCCCTGGCCAGACTTATCAAAAATAAAAGAGAAATGGCCCAAATAAGTAAAATAATGAATGGAAGAGAAGAGATCACAACCAACACCAAAGAAATACAAACAATTTTAAGAACATATTATGAGCAACTATATGCCAGCAAATCAAATAACCTGGAAGAAATGGGTGCATTCCTAGAGATGTATCAACTATCAAAACTGAACCAGGAAGAAATAGAAAACCTGAACAGACACATAACCACTAAGGAAATTGAAGCAGTCATCAAAAATCTCCCAACAAACAAGAGCCCGGGGCCGGGTGGCTTCCCAGGGGAATTCTACCAAACATTTAAAGAAGAATTAATACCTATTCTTCTGAAACTGTTCCAAAAAATAGAAATGGAAGGAAAATTCCAAACTAATTTTATGAGGCCAGCATTACCTTGATCCCAAAATCAGACAAAAACCCCATCAAAAAGGAGAGTTACAGACCAATATCCCTGATGAACATAGATGCAAAAATTCTCACCAAAATACTAGACAATAGGATCCAACAGTACATTAAAAGGATTATTCACCATGAGAAGTGGGATTTATTCCTGGGCTGCAAGGTTGGTTCAACATCCGCAAATCAATCAACGTGATACACTACATTAAGAAAAGAAAGAACAAGAAACATATGATCCTCTCAATAGATGCAGCAAAAGCATTTGACAAAGTACAGCATCCTTTCTTGATCAAAACTCCTCAGAGTGTAGGGATAGAGGGTACATACCTCAATATCATAAAAGCCATCTATGAAAAACCCACAGCGAATATCATTCTCAATGGGGAAAAACTGAGAGCTTTCCCCCTTAAGGTCAGGAACGCGGCAGGGATGTCCACTATCACCACTGCTATTCAACATAGTACTACAAGTCCTAGCCTCAGCAATTAGACAACAAAAAGAAATAAAAGGCATCCGAATCGGCAAAGAAGAAGTCAAACTCTCACTCTTTGCAGATGCTATGATACTTCATGTGGAAAACCCAAAAGACTCCACCCCAAAAGTGCTAGAACTCATACAGGAATTCAGTCAAGTGGCAGGATATAAAATCGATGCACAGAAATCAGTGGCATTCCTATACACCAACAACAAGAGAGAAGAAAGAGAAATTAAGGAGTCAATCCCATTAACAATTGCACCCAAAACCATAAGATACCTAGGAATAAATCTAACCAAAGAGGCAAAGGAACTGTACTCAGAAAACTATAAAATACTCATGAAAGAAATTGAGGAAGACACAAAGAAATGGAAAAACGTTCCATGCTCATGGACTGGAAGAACAAATATTGTGAAGATGTCAATGCTACCTAGAGCAATCTACACATTTAATGCAATCCCTATCAAAATACCATCCACTTTTTTCAAAGAAATGGAACAAATAATCCTAAAATTTGTATGGTACCAGAAAAGACCCCGAATAGCCAGAGGAATGTTGAAAAAGAAAAGCAAAGCCACTGGCATCACAATTCCGGACTTCAAGCTCTATTACAAAGTTGTCATCATCAAGACAGTCTGGTACTGGCACAAAAACAGACCCATAGATCAGTGGAACAGAATAGAGAAACCAGAAATGGACCCTCAATTCTATGGTCAACTAATCTTTGACAAAGCAGGAAAGAATGTCCAGTGGAAAAAAGACAGTCTCTTCAACAAATGGTCTTGGGAACATTGGACAGCCACATGTAGAAGAATGAAACTGGACCATTTCCTTACACCACACACAAAAATAGACTCAAAATGGATGAAAGACCTAAATGTGAGACAGGCGTCCATCAAAATCCTAGAGGTTAACACAGGCAGCAACCTCTTCGACCTCAGCTGCAGCAACTTCTTCCTAGAAACATGGCCAAAGGCAAGGGAAGCAAGGGCAAAAATGAACTATTGGGACTTCATCAAGATAAAAAGCTTTTGCACAGCAAAGGAAACAGTCAACAAAACCAAAAGACAGCCGACAGAACGGGAGAAGATATTTGCAAATGACATATCAGATAAAGGGCTAATATCCAAAATCTATAAAGAACTTATCAAACTCAACACCCAAAGAACAAATGGTCCAATGAAGAAATGGGCAGAAGACGTGAACAGACATTTTTCCAAAGAAGACATCCAAATGGCCAACAGACACATGAAAATGTGCTCAGCATCACTCGGCGTCAGGGAAATCCAAATCAAAACCTCAATGAGATACCACCTCACACCAGTCAGAATGGATAAAATTAACAAGTCAGGAAACGACAGATGTTGGCAAGGATGTGGAGAAAGGGAAACCCTCCCACACTGTTGGTGGGAATGCAAGCTGGTGCAGCCACTCTGGAAAACAGTATGGAGGTTCCTCGAAAAGTTGAAAATAGAGCTACCCTACGACCCAGCAATTGCTCTACTGGGTATTTACCCCAAAGATACAAATGTAGTGATTGAAGGGGTACGTGCACCCCAAAGTTTATAGCAGCAATATCCACAATAGCCAAACTATGGAAAGAACCAAGATGTCCATCAACAGATGAATGGATAAAGAAGTGGTATATATATACAATGGAGTAGTATGCAGGCATCAAATAAATAAGAAATCTTGCCATTTGCAACAACGTGGATGGACCTAGAGGGTATTATGCTAAGCTAAATAAGTCAATCAGAGAAAGACATGTGTCATATGATCTCACTGATATGAGAAATTCTTAATCTCAGGAAACAAACTGAGTGTAGCTGGAGTGGTGGGGGTGGGAGGGATGGGGTGGCTGGGTGATAGACATTGGGGAGGGTATGTGCTATGGTGAGCCCTGTGAATTGTGTAAGACTGATGAATCACAGACCTGTACCTCTGAAACAAATAATACATTATATGTTAAAAAAAAAAAAGATAGTAGGAAGGGAAAAATGAAGGGGGAGCAATCGGAGGGGGAGACGAACCATGAGAGACTATGGACTCTGAGAAACAAACTGAGGGTTCTAGAGGGGAGGGGGTGGGGGCATGGGTTAGCCTGGTGAGGGGTATTAAAGAGGGCATGTACGTGGGAATGCATGGAGCACTGGGTGTTATGCACAAACAATGAATCATGGAACACTACATCAAAAACTACTGATGTAATGTATGGTGATTAACATAACATAATAAAATTAAATTTAAAAAAATCTTCCACAAGATTGTAAATTTCCTCGAGGCAGGGATTTGTGTCTGTTCTAGTCACTGCTGCATCCTCAATACCTATAATAATGCTTGGCACATACGAAATACCAAACTTGTTTGTGGGGTAATATTTTAGTAAATGTATTTGACATACAACATTGTTGACATACAACATACAACAATGACAACAACATTGACTAGAACAGACACAAATCCCTGCCTTGAGGAAATTTACAATCTTGTGGAAGATTTTTTTAAATTTAATTTTATTATGTTATGTTAATCACCATACATTACATCATTAGTTTTTTTTAATAATTTGTTATTGTTATGTTAATCACCATACATTACATCATTAGTTTTTGATGTAGTGTTCCATGATTCATTGTTTGTGCATAACACCCAGTGCTCCATGCGTTCCCACATTTGAGGTATACTGTGTTTATTTAATACATTTATATATATTGTAATATGATTACCATTGTAGTGATATCTAGCATCTCTGTCACATTTTATAATTACCCCTTCTTTTTATTAAAGAGCCCTTTTAGGGACGCCTGCATGGCTTAGTCAGTTAAGCATCTGTCTCTTGATTTCGGCTCAGGTCATGCTCTCAGAGTCCTGGGATTGAGCCCCAAGACCTTGAGCTCTACGCTGAGCGTAGTGTGCTTGAGATTCTCTCTTTCTCCCTCTCCCTTTGCCTCTCCCCCAACTCACGCTCTCTGCTTTTTCTCTTTCTCTCTCTCCCTCCCCCGCAAATGAATAAATCTTTTCTTTTTAAAAAAGAGCCCTTTTAAAAGATTCCATTTAAGAACATTCCCAAAGTGTGTGTGTGTGTGTGTGTGTGTGTGCGCGCGTGCGCGCACACGGGTAAAATGGGTTCATAAAGTTAATTCATTTTTTCTAACCAGTATGCCTTTCCTTTTTTTTTTTTTTTTTTTGCCTTTTCTCTCCATGGCCTTTGATTCACTTCTGATGACTGCCCACCATTTTGATTGATGCACCTGTAACATCTTCCTGGATCACCATTGAATATTCCACTTCTGGCAACCTGGATTTCCAGGTAAGGCAATGAACTCCCAAAAGTCTCAGTGCAACCATCAGGCAAACTTTCATAGGCAGTTGAGAAATTTACATAGAAATTTTTTAAAAATATCAAGAGATAATAGTTCCCCTGATCAGAGTTAAATTTGGTCTAGTCCCCATATAATAAATCATTTATGTACATACTTCTATTATTTGAGGATTTCTATTACTGCAGTAGAATGAAAATTATGGTTCTGGAATGTGCTACATATTTGACTTTGGAATTTTCTAGTACTGAGAATCAACATATAGCTCTGTGTTTCCTTGTTTTTTTTTTCTTAATTTTTCACCCAAAGTTGTGTTATTTTTTGTTCATGAGGCTGAGTGCAGTGGAAGAAGTTCTAGCCTCTCTTCACCGTGTAGGGAAACTAGGTCATGGGGTAGGTCAGAACATTCTAGATTACTTCTTTCTTGCGGCTGGAATGGAAGAAGAGCACATTGGGCCCTGGATGGTAAGTCAGCTAATGGGGGTATCTTGTCCAACAGAGCTTTTGTCAAGCTCACCAAGTACATCACTTTTGTTTCTCATAACATTAGCTTCTCCCACAGTCTTAACTCACAGAACCAGGGAAGGGGGTGCTTAGCCAGGAACTGATGATAAGAGTCTTACACTGTTTCTCAAATGATGAGGCAAAGGCTCTGCTGCTGGCCAAACAATTAAAAGTCTCTCTTAACTCACTTCTGGAGCATCCAGACATATCCGATATGAAGAAGCACTTGTCCCAAGAAAATGTACAGGCTGTATAACTCACTTTGGGCACAAATGTGTTATTACATTGTGATATCCCTTGTTCTGGCTTAATACACAATGAAAAGCTAATTTGAGTCCACTTGAACCCTCAAATTAGCAATTGACGTGTGCACAAATTCCCAGTCCCTGCTAATATCAGAAATTCATGTAATGGAATTAGTGTTTGTGACTCTTAAGACATATATTAAGAAAACAGCTAAGCCTTGTTTTGTTTTGTTTTGTTTTTGCATGGAGAAACATTGCTTACTTTGGTGGATGTCTTGTGTTTGTGTGGAAGGGACTGGAGTGACAATTTATGGATCACTGTGTGTGCGCTTTGAGTTTTCATCTTTTTGAAGAGCATCAGCAAAGTCTAATCATTCTTTTCTTTTCCTTTTGCTATTTGTGTTTCATGTATTACTGATAATATTTTTAAAAATCCTGGAAATTCCTCCTAGATCTTTTCCACCAGGTGCTTCCATATTAGTGACGCCATAGCATTTGGTTTGGTTTGGTTTTTGGTTTATTGACATTTGTGTTTTGCTTAGATTGCCATCACTTTAGAGAAGGGCAAGGAACGAGCATGACCGAGTGATGGATCTATCATTCTCAGCTGATAGCCTCGCCAGAGGTCTGGCTCTCACATTGCCTTGCCCATCTGAGCCCCCTGATTCATAATCCCCCACTCCTGGAGAGGAGCAAATAGGGAGCAATGTGGAGGAGCCATCCATGAGTTGTTTCCTTGTGGTTTGGGAAACTGGAAAAATACACACTAGCAAAGCAAAATGGAAGACTTTTATTATTTTAACTCATCTCTTACCAAGCTCTTGCTAGCACCTGGTTTTACTGTTCCTTTAACAGGTGGAGGATTTTTCAGATTCTAGATGCAGCAAGGTAAGTGACAATGTATTTTTAGTTCAACTGAACCCAAGTAAGCTAGAATAAACAGACTCTACAGTCACCTATTGGTTTGATTTCAGTACAATGAATAGTTAGATTTTGGCTTAGACACGTTCTTTCTCGGGCTCTTTTTTTTTTTTTTTTTTTTTTTTTTAAGTCTAAAACAGCTGAAACTGCCCAGGCATGTTGTCTCAGGTCTGTAAAGCTGACCCAGTGCAGAAGTGGGATGGATGTTCAGGGCCAGCATCCCAGACAGTTGGGCAGTTGGTCATTAGTAGAGTGTTTTGCGAGGAACCTGTCACCATTGACAAAGTGTTTTTCAGTGCTTCCGGCATGCCTGCCTGTCACTTAGGCTGGTTGGTAGTTTAGGGAAGAACAAGGCCAGCATTTCATTGAGGGAAAATCAATTATTTGAAAATATCAGGGCTTTTAAAGTGTGTAAATACGGAGTCTTGCAAGGTAGAATAATCCCATAGGTGAGGGGCCTCTATGACAGAAACTCTGCAGCAGAGCAAATCTAACCAAACACAGGAAAGTTCCTAACTGTGGGGGTAGAGGGGCATCGAGAATGCTCCAGAACAGCACCTTTGCAGTACCCTCATATTGCAACCAGGGCTGAAGAGGCTAATGAGAATCATTAGCTATTTGTAAATGTGTGCACTAGTTGCTTGGCACATGGTTTTCTAAGATCACGATACTCACCAGCACTGTATTTGGACTATTACAGGCTTATTGGCACCAGAAATATTTACTGTTGTCTTTGCTTTCTCTTCTAGTCCACCTCGCCCCCATCCTATACTCCCTGGCCAAAAGGGTTAGGCAGCAAAGGTGGTAGACTTGGGATTCCTCCACCAGGGGCAGATTCTCATTCAAATAGAATAGATGGGCCACTTCTTAAATGCCTAGTTTGGCTTTCAGTAGCTGGGCTTCCATTTTCTCATTAGGGCCTCAGTGGAGTCGACAGCTGAGAATAGTAAATTCAGTCTTTAATTCTGTGGTCAGATTACAGTTCCTTGGGACAAATGGTATAGAGCCACATAGACCCCTAATCACACAATATGAGTATGGAAGGGCATTTAAAGATCATAGACTGGATGTAGCTTGGTGGCGAGAGTATGAGATTCTGCCACTACGAGTGGAGTGACTCTGCTCAAGCCCCATCTCTGCTGTGAGCCTTGATTTCCTCGTCTGTAAAATAAAATAGTAAATGACCATTAAGATAATGGCCAATAACATACAGGCTATTATCCCAGGAATTGCTTTAACAGGAAATGTTGAGAATTTTGTTTTAAAATTTACTGCACAATAGAAGCATGTATCTATACCAGTCTTGGTGCATCACAGAGTGGATCTTGACGTGCTCTATTTTGATTATGGCACTGATCAGTTTGACTAGAAGTTATTCTCAGAGAAATTTATACCTGCTCTTCGTTTGTGAGAAAGGAAGAGAGGTACAGATGGGGAGATGGAGAAGAAACAGCTTTGGAAAATGTCGCTGGGGCCATTTTTAATGCTGGTGGGCTGAATGATACATGAAAACCATTTGCAAGGCTAGTATATTTTTCATCCACTAGTAAAATAATAAAGTAACGATTCATTTGGTAATCCCCACTGTGCATGCAGTTTGAGAAATATACAAGATTATGATGATCTCTGCCTCATAATTAACAATTTGCATAAATGCTTGCTATTATTTAGTTGTCTGAATGGATTCTGTAATCCAGAGAAAGAAGGGAACAATCAGTGGAAGCCATCCCAAATGCCTTGTATTATTGCTACGCACATGCACAATTAACAGTGATACTAATTGTTTCAGACCAGAACCTCATTTGTTTTTCTATAGACAGCAAAAACATTAATTGCCGGAGTGTCACTCTCTCTCTCTTTTTCCTACCGCCAGCCATATTATAAGGTCTGCAGTTGCTTGTAAGCAAATGATTTGGCTGGATTTTCAGTGTATCATTTTGTGATGGAGTTTCCAAGTTTCTGCTTAAGTTAGCAATCAATGGTTTGAACAACCAAAGGCTGTTTTTGTAAGATTTTAACCGTAGGCCTCTATACATTTAAGGAAGGAAAGGGTGCTGATGTACCAGCCAGTTCTGCTGCTGCACTTGACATTCCACTCCATACTCCATATCTTTAAAATTATTGGCATGAGACACACCCATGAGAATCAGAGAAGCTCAAGGCTGGAGGAGGCCTTTAGATCACCTGTCAAATTCCTTCACTTTTCAAATGAGTTGGACTGTCAGTCATTTGGGTGTCAGGAACAACCACCAAATCAATGATGCCACACTTTTTTTTTTTTTAATGTTCAAACCATTGGGAGCTATTATAGTAAATACATTTGAATTATAACGGGATGCTTTAGAATCCTGTGGCTTCAGCTTCTTTTCTAAAAAGCTGAATCAGAGTTTTTAAAAAATATGCCTTTGTAAGGTTACCCTAAACATAGCCATTGTGTTGATGGTATATGTGTGAAGGGGGATGTCCTAAGCAAAGCACTTGGCAATGGGAGACCGTCAACCACTATCAGCTCTTTCTTTCCTCCCCGCGCACAGAGGACCCAGCTCACGTCACTATGGCTCAAGTGTTACTGTCAGTCCGTCCTCCAGTCCAGTCCTGGCGCTGCCACTTTCTCACAGCACAACCTTGAGTAACTTATTTAACTTCTGTGGGCTGTCAGTTTCTTCACATGTAAAATGTAGCCACTTTATAGACTTGCTGCGAAAATTAAATTGAGATCAGGCCTATCAAGTGCTTGGCACTGTTCCTGGCACGTTATAAGCCATCAGTACGTGGTAGTGGTTATTACTACTGTTATCTGACACACCCAGTACAGTCTTACTCATGTCCAATATTTAATCTTATGGTAGTTTGGGGTACATGCATATACACTTAACCACATCCGCATGTGGGCACTGAAAGTCCACAAAAATGACAGAGGAAGGCTGTTTTCCTAAAGGTTATTTATGACTGCCAGGTTTCAAAATCCATTGGCTGCTTCTGTGGCCTCAGTCTTCTTGAACTCTTTGGAGGTTCTGGTGTTTTGCACATCTTCTCTAGCTTGAAAGCATTCATCCTTTATCTTGGTTCACCTCCTCTCTTCTTCTCAATGCTTCTTAAGTTTCCTTTGTTGGGATCTCTTTTAAGCGCATGCGTGTGCACACACACTCACACACACACACACCCACACACTCACACAGCCTCTCCCTCCCCATCCACATATTTAAATGGAGCAATTCCCAAGGTCCTGTCATTGATCTGCTTCTCTTCTCTTGCTATGTTCTCATTCTGGGTAACTTCATCTCCCCACATAGCTTCACCTTTCACCTCTACACTAATGATTCCCAAACTGACCTCTCCAATCCTTAACTCGTTCCGGAGCTCCAGGCTAACTCCAATTTCCAGTTGCCTGCTGAGCATCTCCAGGGCAGGATATCCTAGGAAGCTGAAGTGTAGTCTGGCTTTTGTCATCCCGCCTCAGGAATACAGATGGGGGAATCTGACTTCAAGAAGTAGTAAGAGTTGAAAACATGGAAGAAGTGCTGGGCATTAGTCTAAGCAGACATGAAAGGAGGCTGTGTTAGGAAAAGTGGTTCAAAATGAATTTTCCAGGGACAAGTAAACTGTGCCTTTCTGTTATGATGAACTTGGAGATGTAAATTGGGAGCTCAAACTTTAAAAGTATATGTTTTCTAGGGAGACGGGAACAGCTTCCCTCATGAAAATTGAGTTCAATTTTTAGGTGCTGGAAGGATGGCATGTTTGAGGGAAATGTTAAAGTATCTTTCTAGGGATGATTTTCATGGTGAATCTTGCTTCGGTGTTTTGTTACATAGACACGCATGCCAGGAGGAAGAATAATGTATTCAACTCGACGGATGAGCATGTGGGAATTTGAAGAGCACGTGCATGCATAGATACATACGCACATGCTGGGTCAGATGGGCCTGAGATTTTGGAATATGTGAGCATAATTCTATCAGAGGGTAGATAATTTTTTTTCTTTGATTCGTTTGGCAAATATTTACTGAATACCTAGTAGAGATGCCATTCTCTGTGGACCAATGGGGCTGTGAATGTAGAACATATAAAGTATCTGTCCTTAAGTGCCTAATACATTTTTCTTTAGTTATATGCAAGTACACTGAGAGTTTAATTTGGTCTAGAAATATCTGCAGCATGTGACAAACTGTTCAATGACTATAACCTTGCAGACAATCGTAATGACCAAAGAGGAACTTAAGGGAAATACGACAATGCTAAAGTGGAAAAGAATGTGCATAAATTCGAATTAGAAACTGATTACTTCCTTCAAATTTAGCAAATATTGAATTACTTTGGGATTTTACATTTGTAGCCAGCTTTCAGTGTTTCACAGCAGAGTAAGAATGATTATGTCCAACTCTAAAATTTAATTAGAGCAAAGGGATAGACAGATCCTGGTTAGTACATATAGTATTCTTTGTAATTCTTTGTAAGAGAATTCTTTGTAAATGAACTTTTCTCACAGCAACTACTGACCCAGCTTGTAGCTTCAGCACAGGGAACAGTATTCCTTTTGAAGAAGGGTGACCCCATTCCCAAAATTACTGACATCCTTCCAGTTGAGTTAGTGCCCTATGGCATCTTCAGAGGCCATCTTAGCCTCCAAATTGTAATGGCCTCTGACATCGGCTGAGCTCTTGGCCTTCATTGGTGTACCCCAGCCTCCTCTTCTGAAATTTAGCATGACCCTTTGTTTGCAAGTCTTAAATCCAAGCGTTCTTGGTCCCAGTTTTCAATTTCAAAGTCCCCTTCATGATCATTCTTAATTCTCAAAGATCCTTGTGGCATTTGTTATCCCAAAAACCTACTTTGATGCCCCCAGACCTCCTGCTATGAATATGTAGATGGCACCACTGTCTTTCATTATGTCAGCACCTCCCGCCTTCGGGACTCTCGTGGCATGAAAGCTCTCGTAATAATGATGCATATATTGACTGGTGTTTTTGTGGGGTTTTTTTGACCTAAATTAGTTAAAGGCATTGGTATACTTCTCTTGTTGTGATTAGAAGTAAGAATAATAAAACCATACTTGAATTTATAGTCTTGGATGTCTTTGTCCTCATGGTTTGCATCAGCCATAGTCTGACTTCTTTTACCTCGATCAGATTTATTCATTCAGTATGCATCTACTGAGTACTTACATATTTTAGGCACTGTTCTAGGCACTGGGGACAATAAGACAGACACTGTCCCTGTTCTTGTGTTTTGGTTTGTTTTTTTTTAAGTAGGCTCCATGGCCAGCGTGGAGCCCAATGTGGGGCTCGAACTCACGACCCCAAGATCAAGACCTGAGCTGAGATCGAGAGTTGGATGCTTAACCGACTGAGCTACCCAGGCGCCCCACTTTCTTGTGTTCCTTAAGGGGTATACGCACATATGTTGGAGGGAAACTGAAAATGAACAAGCTAGTCTCAGAGAGAGAGAAGTGCAATGAAGAAAATAAAAAAAAAAAGTGGATGAACGATGATGGGATGGGTGGGGAGCGATCAGGGTGAATTTTGCGCTTTGCTTGTATCTGTTTTGTACAGACCTCACTAATACTTGGTCCGGGCCCTTTGGTTTCCTCTATTTCATAGTGGATTGGGTACTAATTCTCATTTTGCTGCTTCTGGTTACTCTATCCTTGGGACCACCTTCCCTTAGCTAGTCCTGAAATAAAACCCAATATACCCTCTTATTAGACTTCTGTCCCATACTTTTCTTGTCCTTGTCAGCATTAGAATCCTGCAGGTTCACCCTCTCCCCTGTCATAGAACATCGGTGGACCTACTAATCCCTCAGGGATATTTCGCTTGATCACTCAAAGCATTTTTGTCACTCAAGGCAAACTACCCGTCGAAAGAAAAACACAAGCATTGAAAGTTAGTAACTGTGGGCGCCTGGGTGGCTCAGTTGGTTAAGTGACTGCCTTCGGCTCAGGTCATGATCCTGGAGTCCCGGGATCGAGTCCCACATCGGGCTTCCTGCTCAGCAGGGAGTCTGCTTCTCCCTCTGACCCTCTTCCCTCTAGTGCTTTCTATCTCTCATTCTCTCTCTCTCTCAAATAAATAAATAAAATCTTAAAAAAAAAAAAAAGAAAGTTAGTAACTGTGATGGCATTTGGCTTTGTCCACTTCTGCAGAGGGAAGAGCCCTGGACTGGGAATGGGAAGGACCACTACAAATGATCTCTACGACCCGAGACAGATGACTTCCTCTCTCTCTGTTTTTTCGTCTATAAAACCACTGTTCAAAGTCGATGGTCCCTAAGGTTCTTTCTAGCTCTAAAGTGGTACAATTAGTTGTTTTCAGAGACACGGGCCAAGATTTCTTTCCAACATTCTGTGTAATTTTGTAAAGTGGATATGTAGGAACATTTTCTAGTATAATCAGAATTGCTTAGATTAAGCATAAGTTTTCCGGCAAAAGGCAGCTTTACAATTCTTGTAAATGTCACAAGAAGTTAAAACATTGCTTCTTGTTTTAACCTCTGCCAGCTAGGGCAGCAATTTAACACCACAGATGCAACTGTCAGCTTCTTAAATGTGAATATCTGAAAGTTCACTGTCTTTTCAGCTTGCCCACAGGAAATCTTCAAAAAGAACCAAATACCACTAAAATGAAGGAAAGCGTGCTAAATTGTCTTCAAAATGACATGACGCAGGTGTTGCCCACTGGTGAGTTAGGTGCCAAGAAAAGCATGTTAACTCTTAAGGAGCCACTCGGGATGGTTCCAGCCGTCACTGGGCTGTCTTCCCGGTGAGGCTCAGTGAGGAACTGAGGTACAAGTTGGGAGGCTTGCCTTCCCGGACTTCCCCACATCTGCGTGCATCTGCTGCCCTGGACTTTGTGAGTGAGGATGGGGAAGCAGGAAGGGTGGCTGCAGAGAAGGCAGACCAAATACAAAGTCACCACCGTCTGAAGTACCCTTGGAAGTCCCTTCTCTGTTGTCACTCTCCCACTTAGGATTCTGACACTCTGCCATGTTCTAAACACAGTGCGATGCGGGGAGTGCCATCTCTTAAAACTCTGGAAAGAAGCTGGCCGTGATTTTGCACTCGCGAGGGAGTCTGAAGGAGAAGAGGATCCAAGAGGGTTTAGAAACTCCTGGGAGCACCTGTGTAATTTCCAGTCACAGGATTTGGACACAGAAGAGGAAAAAGGGCTTATGGAAAAAGGCGAGGAACACAGTGCAGGGAGTTCCCATATGGCTCCAATCTAAAAGGCTGTAATGTTGTGCAGGTGAGGACACAGATGCCCACCAAGACAAGGACTCACCTAAGTATACACGGTTAGCAGCAGACTCGAGACAAGAACACAGGTCAACTGCATCTTGCCGGGCCCCTTGAATGGCGATTGCCTATGCTCACTATTCTTGGTTGCTTACTTGTTTGCTTGCTTCTGCTGTTTAATCCTTGGTGCTACTTCTGTTCACAGCACTTGTAATTCGTTATTCTCAAAGAACTTTATCAATGAAGTTGAGTAAAATCCCTTAGCGATAGGTAAAGCACGTTTTGCTTTGGAGGGTTTGGGGTCAGCTGGTAGTAGAAGGTGCCATCGAGGAAAGAGTGGCTGGGTTGCAAATGGAGCCTAAGACTCGAGATTCACTAGAAACAAATGCAGAAGGGGAGATTGTGGCTATAGGCTGGGGATCTGCAATTACATGTATACATCACTGCTTTAACGCCCATTCTTGATTACAGCTGGAGCTCATTTCTCCATCAAAAGACGCCAAAGTCTTTGATTTTAGATTCTTGGTTCCTTAAATCCTTTTTCCAGGTATATTTGTTGCCGCTGCCTTATCTTTCTATTTCACTATTCTAGAATTTTTTTGTCTGCAATATTTTCCATGAGTTTGGTCTCAATGTCTTACTCAGGGCATTTGTACTATAGCTATATATCACTGGCGATCCTGTGTGCACGTAAAATGGAGAACACTATTTCACAAGTTAGAAATTACTAGATTATTTCTTTCCCCTTCCAGAGTTGAAATATTTCCTACTTGGCAAATGGCCCTTCTTCGAAATCCTAAAATTGCACTAGGAAAAAAAAATGACTGTCACCGTGGCACCATGGGGCTCCCTGTCCCTTCACTTTCATTGGCTTATCATCCAATTTACTCCATTGATTTTCCAGACACTCAGAATTGCCTCATCAGCCAGACACTGGAATTATAAGGGGCTTCATCAAGGCCTTATGTGGTTTGAAAACTTTTCAAACTTTTATACTTTGGGCTGTAGGTATGCTAGAGACCGTGTGTAAATGGCATTTGACAGCACATTGGTCTTTCTTCTCACGGCTTCTACAATTTCCGACTTGATTTCTGCTCGCCACAGGGCACGGTTTCCCTTCTCATTTCTGGGAGCTCTTGTTCATTTGTCAGGAGCCCTAAAAGGAGGCTGCTCATGGACAGCCGTGGAATGTCAGAGTCATCCTAAACTGGCAGGAATGGGCCTTTAAATGGCCTTTACTGATTGTTTCTATATTAAAATGGAAATGCACAGACTTTATGAAGAGCCTGTACGTAGTCTTTCCCTCATTTTTTTCCCGTATGAATTGATCTGACAATGTCATAGATGATGCATGAGGCAAAATAAAGAGTCTCTTAAGCCCATTGCAGCTTGTTTGAATGAAAAGGAATACAAGCTACAGAGAAGAAATGAACATTATGTGATGCATTAGGCAGAAGCCGTCTTCTGACTCACGCACACCTTTCATATGATAGCCTCCTTTCTGAACCTATGCAGAGGAGAGGGGTCACTGTGGTATTCTTTTGCACAAATAGCCTTTCTTGGCTAATTAATGGGAGTTGCTTTCTGGGTACGTAGGAAACACAGAGGATTTTCTGAAATCCATAAGGGTGAAAAAAACTAAGAGAGCTCAAAAAAGTAATTGCTGATAACTGTGAAGCTGGTATCTTTTATGAGAAAATGAAATAGGATGGGAGGATGGGAGCTATACAGTGAAGACCCTCTGAAAAGGATACAGTGCTCTACCATTGAAGAGCCATGTGATTTCACACTCAGTGATCATAAAATCTAACGTTAAACCATCCACCAGGAAAGTTCTGCAAGCTTCATTGATTCTTTTTATATGAGCACCTTCAGTGTCTCTTTCACAATGCTAGTAAAATATTTATAAATAAAAGAATACTCTTGAGGTTGATTTGAAATTCAATCCACATGAACTACAGTTTAATGTGAGTACCTAAGCATTGCATTTCTAATCTGAATGCAAAGTGAAGGCAGAATAACTAGGGGATGGTCCCCTATCCCAACCTTCCATCCTACAACAATCTAAAGCACAAGAACTCTGATTTCCTCTTCTTATGGAGGAGGAGTTTCACATCTTGGCAATGAGAACTCTTGTTCATGGTTGTTCATAGCCTGCAATCATAGGTTGGTTGGCACTGAATCATAGCGAGACCGAAGGAAACAGGTGATGGCCTTCAGTAGATTTGGGGACACCAGGAGGGAACCTCCAACTTGGGTGATTATCTGTGGTTGAAGATTTACTATTAATTGATTAATCCATGCAGTCATTACAGATAGATTATTTATTGAGCAGCTACCATAACCCAGCACTATTCTTAGCGCTAAGTGATGGAGCAAGGATGTTCATTTTCTTCTTAGCTTACAGTCTAGTGGTAGCCTATAGACCATCCAAAACAAGCAAGTCAGAAAAGCATGTCCAGATTGTGATCGATGTTATGAAGGAAATAAGCAGAGTGTTACAAGGAGAATGTGTAGCCTTTGGAATAAACTCGGTGGGGACAAAGTTTGTCCTTTGTGGGGGTATGTGGTTTTTGGAATCATCAAGAATGATATGGAGCCAGGTCTCATAAATAAAGTAGAAGATCAAATTGATTGATAATGATTTGGGCCAAATGAGGGCTACATGTAATTAATGTAATATTTCTGAGTGCCGATGAAATGTATACTATGCTGAGTAGTCATGAGCACTTTTGTGTTTTTAAATGCAGCGGAAGGATCGGGACAATGGGTGATGTCCTTCAATGAACATTTAGACATCTGTAGCTATCCACAGCACTATTACCCCGACTCTCTTTAAACCCGGCCAATCCTTGTCAGCACGGGCAAATGTGCTTTAACTATTATGTTGGTAGAATTATCATAGGATTAGGAGCAGGGCATAAAATAAACATTTAGAGATATCCCAAACTATGTAATATGGCTGTAATAGACGAAATTTGATGATGACAGCTTATAGTTTAGTCCCTTCATTTTATTCGTCCACATAAAGTGACACTTCATTTATGCCATTTTGTATCAAATAAATCCGTAGAGCGCTAATACACCATTTGGATGAGATGCAGTC
Organism: Callorhinus ursinus; assembly: GCF_003265705.2. NCBI lineage: Eukaryota > Metazoa > Chordata > Mammalia > Carnivora > Otariidae > Callorhinus > Callorhinus ursinus. The sequence continues at coordinate 2,309,061 of NW_027397095.1, forward strand.
GATTTGAGTGTACGAAAACAGAAGGTGTTTATAAGCAACAGTGTGTCCCCCAGAAAGGAGAGCTAGCAAAGACGGTCTTGTAAGATGGGAGGAAGCCAGTGATTGCTGTTTAATCGCATCTTTCGTGTGATTTTAGTCCCCTACTTCAAGAAGCACTGATCTGCTCCTTGGGTGTTTACTTGAACAACTGCACTGCCAGACATTGCGCCAGGCCCTGGGGGTACGGAGGTGAATCAGAGAGAGACCCTGCCTCTGTGGTACTCACAGCTGAATTGGGGAGACAAATAAACATGATGGAATCCGGTGCATGCTAATCCAAAGGTATGCGGTTGCTTCCTCGGAGAGTCTGCCCTAGATTGAGGTTGTTGGGTCAGGGGCTAGTGGGGGAACTCGTCTCTGAGTTGCTATAGCAAGTGATGGAGCAGGGACGCTCATTTTCTTTGCCTACAATAAATCTCTTTGCAGCCTTGGCATCATTCACGTGCATCTGTATTAAATCTATTTGCCATTTTTTCAAAGGCAGATAGAATGGTGTGACCTAGCTTCAAAATAGGTAGGTATTAGAGGGAATATTCTAGGGTTTCTCCTTGAATGTGGAATCAAGCTGGGTCAGAATAACTCTCAGCTGACCTGTGGTGAGGAGCCAGCCTTGATTTTCATTTCTTTTCTTTTCTTTTTTTTTTTTTCTTTTTGCAACACCATCTCCATTTCTAGCAGCAACTGCCACCGAAAGCACAGGTTCATTGCCTGTTTACCTAAGACAGTAAATAGGCCCTGAGCAGAGGATTAAGATAGCCCTGTCTTCTGGGAGCTTATAATCTGAAACAGACGACAAACTGGAAAGAATATCCATCACACCTGATATGCTTATTTCCCTTCTCATATAAATTCAAAGAAAACAGAAAGTGGCATGTCGTGTTCTGCAGGATTTGTAAAGCCTCTGGAGAGTATTCTCTCTCTTTTTGCGACTTTGCAAGTTGAAAGCTATTTAGTATATAATACGTAATAGATTATAGGGTTATTTTTTTAAATTGGGGATGAGCAAGCAAGCAGTTTCTTTCTTCTTATTTTCTTTCTTTTTTTTTTTACTATCAACAAGTTACACTGGAAAGTATGGATCAAATTAAAAGTGGATTCTCAATTTGCTGTGGGGAAATATGTGCTGTATTTCAAATACTCTAAGGTCAGGGTCAACGTGGGGGTAGAAGAGGTATCATAAAAATTAATTTAAGGAACTAGCCTTGAGATATTTCCTAGTTGTAATAATCCCACAGGTGAAAGCAACATCTGTAGAATAATAAAGGCGCTTAGTCTGACCTTTTTAGCAAAAGGAGATATTACCAAAACATGACCGAAGCTTGGAGCTGAGGTGATGCAGTGAAGTAACAGGAGCTAAGTCTTTATGTTATGAGGATGTGATCAGTTGTGAGAAAATGGTGCAAAAGTAGGACACATGTCAGGGCGCCTGGGTGGTGCAGTCGGTTAAGCGTCCAACTCTTGGTTTCGGCTCAGGTCGTGATCTCATGGGTTGTGAGGTTGAGCCCCACGTTGGGTTCTGCGCTCAGCACGGAGTCTGCTTGAGTTTCTCTCTCCCTCTTCCTCAGCTTCTCACCAACCCCCCTCCCCGAAATAAACAAGTAAATCTTTTAAAAAAGTAGGACATGTGCCAAACTAAGATTAATTTCCCCAAACTTGTGTGTAGGCGTGAGAGACAGACTGAGAGAGGAGCAGAAATGTAGAGATAAAGACCAATGAAGTAGCAAGAGGCTGAGCCAGAGATGGACGGAGACCAAGAGCTGAAAAATCAGCCAAGCGAGGATCACATTTCGACTCTGCTGTTAAATTCACTGTGAGACCCCAGATGAGTCACTTCTGTCTGGGCCTTGGTTTCTCCAGCTGTCATATAAGGGGTGTGTTAGGAGATCATTCTGGAGAACTTAGCAAATCTCTAGTTCTACCCCGCGGAGTGCTAGGGAAATGAAAGTGTGGGCAGGTGGGTAGGCAGCAAATATGCAGAGGCAGGCAGGCATGCAGACAGACAGACAGACTACATGCATAGGCTACCTTAAGAATAGAAGCAGACCAAAACTTATGGGGGACCAGAGGACCTTGAATCACGAAGAGCACCGACCAGTGCCACAAAATTGTCCCATGGCTTTTGCTATCGCTATGGCCATCTGAGGACTTGGCAGCTTTCCCTTGCGTGGCGCCGGCCTCGCTTTCTGGGGCCCACCACAGTCGTTTTCTGACTGGTTTGGCCACCTCTTTCCTCCTTTGAGGCTCTGTAAATGACCCCTGATGACCAAATGGAAGGAGGCCTCGGATGTCAAGGCTTTGTACATTGTGACCATTACCTCAGCTTTCCCAGCGAACCTTCTGTCAAGAGGGAAGGGTAGAAAGTGGCTTCAGGATGAGGAAACCCGAGTAACCCACCATGCATTCTGGCTGGATACCTGTCTATGTTTCTAAAGCTCGACGGATAATTTTTGAGCACACTGTGTTCCCCAGGCTTTGAAATTGTACTGCTTTTAAACTTCTGTGAATTTTACTTGCAGGGTTAGGGAAGCAATGAGAATAATTAGTACTTGTCAGGCTTCCAGCCAGCGAATGACTTTAGTAAGGAGCTAACAATGTACCGAGTAGACAAACGGATTGCAGCTAAAAGGTGAGGCTTCGGGCAGGTTTTAGTATCTGGTTTTTTTTTTTTTTTTTTTTCCTACTTCCATTAGTTTCTGCAAGAAACAAAACACTGTGATTCTCTTGCTTTGCTTACAATTTATTTACCATCTCCCCCTAAAATAATAGCCCAAGAATTTAGCTTGAGGGTGCATGGCCTGACAGTAGGTCCCCCTCCAGGTGAATCTGATTCGATGTTGATCTCTTGAGAAGCTTCTGTGGCATCTAGGACGCCATTTTGTATTTATGCCGATCTTCACATTCCGATTCTAGCGAACGTTAGAAGGAAAGCAACTCCATCAAAAATGTGTTCCCTCGGTGAAAGGTAGCTTATCAGGATAACGAAATCTATATCATACCCAGCACTATAGTATTTTCTTACCCAGCTTTTGCCATGACAAGAACCACCACTTTTGCAGGTCAAGGGAGTCCTAAGAACAAAGGACGGTGGTGAAGAGGCCAGGCCGGCTGCAGACTCTTACACCATCTGGGTGACAGTGTCGGTTGAGCCATGTGGAACCTGCTTGGCCGGGATGCTGACAGGCTGGGGACAACCTTGGTTCCCGTGTGCGTCTCCGGCCTCCCCTCTTCCCCGGGCTCCAGACTCGTCTGACCGACATCCTCCTCCATACCTCCACTGGGAAGCTTAATCAGGATCTGACACTTCACCTGCCCCAAAGCAAACTCCTGACTTTTCCCGAAAACGTGTCCCTCTCTTGATCTTTCCCATCTCAGTAAATGGCACCTCTGTCCTTCCAGTTGCTCTGGTCACATTCCTTGGGATCGTTCACATTTTTCTCTCCCAGGCCACATGTAATCCATTAGCAAAGTCTGGCTCCTCTGCTTTCATGGTACGGCTGGGGTCTGACCCCCTCTGTTGTCCCCGTCCAAGATGCCGTCATTTCTTACGTGGGTTGCTGTAAAAGGCTCCTGGCTGGTTCCCCTGCTTTCCCCACTGGTTCACTGCAGGCTCTTCTCTTCCCAACAACCAAGCTGACGGTCCTTTGAAAATGTTAATTCAGATCTTGTCACTCCTCTGTTCAAAACCCTATTGTGATACCCGTCCACGATGGAGGCCTCCCCAAGGCCTGCAAGACCCTGCCCAGTCTGGCCCCTGTTCCCGGTCAGACCTCGTATTTTATCACTCACACCGGTCTCCTTGGTTTCCTTCACGTATACCAGATGGGCTGCTACCTCAGGGCCTTTCCTCCTCTCCCTTGGCCTGGAGAGCTCTTCCCCTAGATATTGGCAGGGCTCACGCCTTAAACTGAATCAAGTCTTTTCTCAGATGTCACAGGACTAAGATTGGCAAGAAGTTTGATTCTTAAAAAGAGGTCACTGGACTTGGCCAGCCGGCAGCCACTGCTGATCTGGAAGAGAACAGCTGCATCCGGTGCTGGAAGAGGAGACAGGCTGTTCTCTAACCATCTGCGTCTCTTATTAGACTGGGTGCTTCTTGAGTTCCCTGCCATTGTCTCATTCACCTTGGCATCTCCAGCATGAGGCACAGTGCCTGGCACCCAGTAGGTTTTCAGCCAGCATTTGTGGAAGGAGGGCACAAGTCTTATTTTGAAACAACTGGTTCGATGAAAACACACTACACTGCTGAATGTTGTGACGGCTGCCTCAGTTTGTTTCAGGGAATGTGGTTGTAAAGGAAGACCTGCGCCTTCACTGCAGACCCCGTTCCCCAAGCACTGACACGTGATGTGGTGCTAAGCCCATGATTTAGAGGTGGTCAGTGCACACGGGGCTGGGGAAGTGGAGGCTGAGACCATCCTAGGTCTCTTAGGGAGCTAAGAGAGATCAGTCTCTGCTTGTGTATTAACTAGCTCACTTCCCTTTGAAAATCCCCTCTTTTATTTTATTGTTTATTTATTTGTTTGTTTATATATTTATTTATTTTAGCGGGGGGGGCGGCAGGGGCAGAGAGAGAGGGAGAGAGGGAATCTCAAGCAGACTCCCCACTGAGCACAGAGCCTGACGACACGGGGCTCGATCCCAGGACGCTGAGATCATGACCTGAACCGAAATCAAGAGTCGGATGCTTAACCGATTGAGCTAGCCAGGTGCCCCTGAAAATTCCCCTTTTAGACACACTGGAAGGATTGTTTAGGTTCCTAAGCTATCCTCAGGGGTTAAGCAAAATCTTAATGACTTTGGAGCATTCGTATAGTTAACACTCAGCTGGTGGTAAAAAAAAAAAAAACAAACAAAAACATTTAAATACATTCTCCCAATAATTTAAACCGGGTTCAAAGTTCATTTCCTTTATCTTCCCTCCTCTATTTAGCAGCAGTGCTGAAGTTCAAAAGGAGCATGGGAATGGCTTTTCTTCTCACATGCTACTCCCTCTTTCAGGCTTTGACCTCTGAGATCCTTCCCTAAACACCAGTTAAAGAGGGTTGGCCTTTCCCGAAACCAAAGCTTTGTTCCTAGAGCCTGCTTTCCTTTGCTGTCTGAGAATTGTGTAGGGTTCCTCCTGCAGCATGGGCTGACAGAGCCCTCCGGGTCAGTGGCTGGGAAGTCTTTTTACCTTTAAGGGGAGGAAAGACGGGATCGTGAGCGTGGCCAAGAATAGGTAGTCACTCCACCACCCTTTGAGGTCATTTCATACCCCTGCGAGAGAGGATTGTTCTGTGACTCCCTCTGCTCTAATTCAAATGCATACGAGGAGCACCTGGGTGGCTCAGGCGTTTAAGCGTCTGCCTTCGGCTCAGGCCATGATCTCAGGGTCCTGGGATGGAGCCCTGCATCGGGCTCCCTGGTCAGCGCGGGAGGTGGGGAGTCTGCTTGTCTTTCTCCCCCTTCATGCGCCTCCCCCGGCTCATGCTCTCTCTGTCTCTCTCTCTCTCTTAAATAAATAAAATCATTTTTTAAAAAGCAAACAAAAAATGCATACTAAACAGTTGTATGCCATCCGGATGCATTCAACAAACATTTGCCGAGTGTCCATCGGCCTGGATGGGAAGGAGATGGGGGAAATGCAGAGATGAAACCCAGTCCACACACCCACAAAGCGCCCATAATCCGCAAAAGGTGGAAATAAAGATAAACATGTGGACAGATCTTATGATTCAATGTGATAAAATCAGATCTGAACAAAGTGGAGCCACGAGGAAAAGATTGATTTTGCCTGGGTCTGGAGAGCAGCCGACAGGACACAAAAGGCAACAACTGTCGGTTTTCTTTCTTTTTTTTTTTTAAATATTTTTATTGATTGATTGATTTTTAAAGATTTTATTTATTTATTTGAGAGAGAGAATGAGAGAGAGAGAGCGCATGAGCGGGGGGAGGGTCAGAGGGAGAAGCAGACTCCCCGCTGAGCAGGGAGCCCGATGCGGGACTCGATCCCAGGACTCCAGGATCATGACCTGAGCCGAAGGCAGTCGCTTAACCAACTGAGCCACCCAGGCGCCCCAGCTGTCGGTTTTCAAAGAGAAGCAGGAGTTTGCCAGGAGGAGAAGCTGGAGAAGCGCAGCCCAGGCAGAGAGGGAGCCTTTGTGAAGGCCCGGAAGGCAGGACAAGCACAGAGGGGTCTGGGAAGGGCAGTGCGGTGCCCTGTAGAGAATGTGTGAGGCTGGGGTTTCGTCATGAAGGGTCTCGGATGCCAGGCCGAGATGCAGACCTGATTTGGTCGGCCATCAGAAGCCATCAAAAGTGAGCCAGCAGGGAGGGCTAAAATGGCCGTTTTGTCCACAGATAATAGTGGCGCCCACGGAAGACGGGAGGGGGTGGCTCAGGGCCGCGACGGCTCTTACACCCTCCCACCACCGGCACGCTGACCACCCCGAGACAACCATGAGCAGGGAAAGGGGACGTCGTGCCTGGGCAGAAGAGCCTGCCATCCCATCACTTGTCCCCCTCGCTGCCTGTGACACCGAGTATGGGACGGGAGCTCCCTGTTCCAAGGCAGAAAGCCCTCAGTAGGAGACTGCTTGTAATCACGCCTAAAATTACTTCATTATTGGAACCTGTGTTTGATCTGTGACGAGGAGCTGGATTAAGAAATCAAGTAATCAACCCCTGAAATTGTAACCATAAATTGTTCTATAAACAACCAGCTTCCGCTGCCTCCCCTGCCTCCCCCAGCCCAAGTAACAAACCTGAAAACAGATGCTTTTCCTGTTGTTTGACCTCCCAGGGGTTTTAGCCGGTGTTTTTGAGCCGCACACAAGTCAGAGAGCCAGGCCTGCGGGCCACGGTGCCCCCTCTCCCCTCACATATGGACCACTCATGTTCTACCTTGTCAGACTGAGACAAGACACCCAGGGAGAGTGAGCTGTTAAAAAAAGAGGCAACTTATTAAGATTCGTTTAGTGAAGGGGAAGAGGTTTACTTTTAAAGGAACCGAGGAGAGAAAATGCCTGGAGTTCAAGATGAAGAACAGTTAAAGAGAAAATCCTCTGAGACAGTTGCTGTTCGAATGATTTGTTGGAAGTCATTTTTGTCCTGAAGGGTTTTATTCTAGGCTAAAGGCATTCCAACACTAGAGCCCGTAGAGATGCGTCTTTCTGTAAAACAACCTTAGGACTTATTGACGTTTTCTTGTCTGGGACTGCACCATGCTTAACCTTCCAGACGTGGAATAAGTTGTCGTAAACTATAAGTAAGATCTAGATTTCAGTTTGGAAAGACTGGCAGCAACGAGGCCGTGATGTCCCATGAAGCTGTGCGGGAAAACTGCCACGACTGTCCTCTTTCCATGATGCGCAGAGACCACCAGACAGGAGCAGCCTGAGGTGTTTCTCTGATCATTTTTCTGACATCAAGAGCTAGCAAGCTTCCCTTTTCTCCTTTGTCATCATTTCCAGCTCAAAACACTTAGAAGTCGTAACAGGGAACGATCTTTAAGGATCTCTCCAAACCCTTCCATTTTACAAAACAAGGACTCAGAAGTCCGGCGACTTCCACTTTGTCCTCCGCCGAGATGGAGCTACAGTCGGGTCCACAACCCAGGGGTTTGCTTTGTTAGATGAGAGCAGGCCTTCATCTGCTCCTTGGGAACAGCCCCAGTAGCCCAGTAGTTACTAACACTGGCTCTTTCCCAAAAGTTCACTTGGACAAGTTGGCATAAAAACTCACTTGACACTTGGCATAACTATCCCACCAACTAGAGCTAACACTGGCAGAGGACTTTACAGTTTGGACAGTGCTTTTCACCATCACCTCTGGAGTGTGACTGCTAGTGTTATCAATGGCTTTGCTGGTACCATTTTAAATGATAGTATGTTGTAGACTGGGATCCTTTTTCTGAAGAGGAGTTTAAATTGCTTTAAAAACAAAAAAAGAGGACTGGGGAAGGTTTTCATTTATGTTATTGTCATTTCCAACAGGATCTGTGAATAAAAATTAAAATAGTCTGTGTGTGAGACCAAATTACCTCAGGATTGGAATGGACTGAAGGTATAGGGAGTCGTTCTAGGAAACAAGGCGGTGGAAGAGTCTAGGTCAGGAATAAATGCTGCTAAAAGATTTCCAGATATTTCTCTTAAACTCTCAGAACAACGTGAGAAGAAACTGTGGTCACTGAGCAAAATGGAAGAAAGAAATACAGGGGCACCTGAGTGGCTCAGTCAGTTAAGCGTCCGACTCTTTTTTTTTTTTTTTTTTTTTTTATTCATTTGCGAGAGAGACAGAAAGAGCACAAGCAGGGGGAGAGGCAGAGGGAGAGGGAGAAGCAGACTCCCTGCTGAGCAGGGAGCCCGATGCGGGACTCGATCCCAGGACCCTGGGATCATGACCTGAGCCGAAGGCAGACGCTTAACCATCTGAGCCACCCAGGCGCCCCCCGACTCTTGATTTTAGCTCAGGCCATGATCTTGGGGTCATGCGATTGAGCCCCGTGTCAGGCTCCGTACTCAGCACGGAGTCCACTTGAGGATTCTCTCTCTCTCCCTCTCCCTCCGCCCCCTTCTCCTGTGTGCACACACGTGTGTGCACTCTCTCTCTCTCTCTCTCTTAAATAAATAAACAAACAAACAAATAAATAAATAAAACCTTGAAAAAAAGAGAAGGTGAAGGTGAGAGGGTGAAAAAGGAAGCGTCAGAGGAGAAACCTTTGTTGGAGATTGGAACTAACAAAAGTTGCGTCTCTTTTTTCCCCCGACTCGTGCATTCACTCAGGGAAACAACTGATATCTGAACAATAAAGCACCTGAATCTCTCAGCGCTTGCTGCTTGGAAGTTAGTGTCTTGGGAAACTGAAGACTCTTTCCATTTCTTTGGGAACTTGTTGATTTGGGGTTTTACATCGGGAGTCAGCAAATGACAGCCCCTGGGACAAATCCAGTTCATTGCATGTTTTTGCATGGCCTGCGAGCTAAAAATGGTTTTTATTTCAAATGGCTGAAAAAAATTACAAACAATATTTTGTGACACTTCAGAATCATGTGAAATTCAGATTTCAATGTCTGTAAAGGAAGTTTCGTTGGAACTCAGCCGCACATTTATTTACATGTTGCTTGTGGCTGGTTTGGTGCTTCAGTGGCAGAGTCTGCGAATCGAAAATGCTTACTGTCTGGCCCTTTATGTAAGAAGAGTCACCTCCTGCTTTATATTTTTTTAAGACTTATTTATTTATTTGAGAGAGAGGGAGGGAGGGAGGAGGGGCAGTGGGAAAGGGAGAGAGAGAATCCTCAAGCAGACTCCCCTGCTGAGCGTGGAGCCTGATGGGCTCAATCCCAGGACTGTGAGATCATGACCTGAGCTGAAATCAAGAGGCAGCTACTTAACCGACTGAGCCACCCCGGTGCCCCCACCTCCTACTTTAAATGGAAGTAGCTTCATGATCTGAAAGAGTTAAATAACTGCCTCTGGTCCCCAGCTCTTAACCAGAAGGGAGTTCAGACACTGGGATATTCTGGTTCAATACGACTTAATTCAATAACTTGAACTCTTAATCACCATATTTTAGAATCAAATTAGAAAAATGGAATCTTAGGCTTCCAATCGAACGAGAAATTGTATGTTGTGGAGGTACATCAGATGTTTAAATTTTCTAAAATGTAATATTAAGTTTTCTGATAATTCCAAATGAGATTAACAGGACATTTTTTCATTTGCCCTTTGTAATGACCTGCTTCGTATAACCAGCAGCAGGCAATTTGGGGTCTGCAGGCTGTTTGAGGACACATTTTGTATTGATTAGCTGTAGCTCAAGCCTGAATGGTTAAGTCAGCGATTTGAGTCTTAAAAAAAAGAAAGAAAGAAAGAAAGAAAGAAAGAAAGAAAGAAAGAAAGAAAGAAAGAAAGAAAGAGAAAGAAAGAAAGAAAGAAAGAAAGAAAGAAAGAAAGAAAGAAAGAAAGAAAGAAGAAAGCAAGCAAGCTGTAGATTCTAATGCCTCTATAACAACAGCTTTGCTATTGGGCAGATTGTGGGGACGGGCCGTTATTTGCTTGTACCAATTTCTGGCTAACTCCTCATTTACTCATTGTGGCATCTTTCACCAAAATGCCATACAGAGCCAGGCTTTCCAAGCATGTTTTGGAATAATGGCATTCAAGCAGGAATTTAAATACTCACCTAGAGCTTTTGTTCTGGATCTCATCAATGGGGATGGAGGGGGGCTGATCCTGGCTTGAAACAGAGGCTCAGGAGATAAATGAAAAGGCTGAGGATCAGCCCTGGAAGGTCAGGAAGGCACATTTTTCACATTGGGACATTCGACCTACGCATCATTTCTCATGCAGTTTAAAGACATATTTTGCATTGACTAGCTGTCATTGAAGCCTGCACAGTGAAGGCAGTTTTCGGCATTCTGCCTCTTTCCTGAGCACCTGTATTCGCTGCAGCTTAGATCTAAGAGAAAATGATGTCTTCTCCCAGCTAAGAGGGTCAGAGGCCTTTCAGCTTCGCTTTCCCTCCACTGCCCCTTGAAACGAGATTTCTTTAATGAGGATCATACCTTAGCATTTCCCCGTGTGCTTCTTAGAGTTGTAGTCTGTAGTTTCATACAATTATGACCTTACATTTCCGATTACATTGTGTTCTGGAGATCTGGCCATTTTGCTCAGGTTTCTGTGCCTCTCTTGCTTCGGGTTCTCGTGAAGTCGGGGAGAAAGTTTTCCCCCTCCCCATCCCTTGCTTCTTAGGCTCCGCTAAAGTCATCAGAGCCAGCTTGAATTTGTGTTTCGGGAGGCTTGTCTAAAATCCAAACAGAGCCATCTGCTGATGGTCTGGTTGCTAGACTAGAGACTTGCGTGAGGATCAGCGGGAAGGCCAGCAGGTGTCTTCGTTTGGGCACATTACACACAATGCAGCTTTTGTCGTGGTGCTTTGTGTGACCACCAGTTTAAATTCCAAATGTTTCGCCTGAATACTCTAGATACCGTTGTTCAGTTGATAACCTTGAATGATTTCCAGTCGGCTGTTCCTTATCCCCAAGGAGTGTCACTTAGGATGAAATTCATTCTGAGAAGTATTGATCCCTCAGCCATCACACTACATCGATTCCTGCCTCCCCCAACAGAAGAGTGTCCTTCATGGGCCGGGAATGTTCATGCTGCCTCTAGGTACGATTGTTTATCCAGCAAAGGCCTTCATTAAACCAAGCAACACTATGAGGGAATGAGGCTTGCTTTAACATAGTGGAACTTCTGCATCCAAATGAGCCCTGGCTCCCTGGCTCTCCCTTTGCATCATCCTGCTTCTTCTCGGGAGAAAGCCGTAAGTCCAGGGGCTCATGCCACCCTCTTCTCCCATTCCCTAATGCTGAGTGCCCCCAAGAGACCTGTCCTCAACTCCTATTCCAGATGACGTGCAAGGAGAGAGGACGGGTGGAGAGAGAGCATCCAGGAGGCAGGGCAAAGAAGCCCAAGACTCTAAGAGAAGGGAGAACCTCCAATACGGTGGGTACAACAGACCACTTGTATTGGCATATAAGGGATGCAGAGAGCCAGCTTTTTGTGAATTAATGAGTCCTTTATTGCTCCTAAACGTACCGTGACTGAGCTGCCAGGGGTAAGGAAGAGGGCTCATTTGAGTGTCCTAGAATTCCATATGACAACTCAGTAATTTCTTTGAGAGTAGGGAGCACGTGACAGATACTTTTGTATCACCTAGAGCTTTGCCCCGAGCCGGTGGTCAGTGGCTCGTTGTTGAATCACTAGTAGATTAGAGCTCTGAACTTGGACATTAAGGCCTAGACTGCTATGATGAGTAGAAGATCAGAATCATCATTACAGATTAATTATAAAATAATTGAATTCTTACAATCTGTCATTTCCCATTTCTCGCCATCATTATTCCATGAAGTCAGGTAGCGGGACTGCCTTGCTGTTACCCTACTTTTCATTTACGGGAATCGAGGCATACGAGTTAGTGGAGGCGCCTGCCGGTGTGATGGCGTGGGACAAGAACCCCAGTTTTCCAACTCTCCATGTGGCGCTCCTCTCAACAACCTGGATGAAATCAGGAGCTAGCATCATTCACGGCCACTATTTACAAAAGCCTAATTAATACCCTTCACTCCCTAATGAGATGCTTCTCCTGACTCTGTAGACAAGCAGAGCCAAACAAGTGAATTATTAGGCCTGTGTCAACCCAGGCCGGGATGAAAAATCACCCCGGTGAACTTAATCCAGGAGCAATCAAAGGGCTAAAGTTTTAATTAGTGAGACTTGTGATTTACATTCTCATTTGGCATCCTAAAACTCTGCATTCGTCTTCAAACTCCCGCACTGCCCTGGTTGGTGTCTGACACCGGTTAGGATAGTTAATGTGCTTTTAAATAACATTATGTTTAATGGACCTTTGAAGGCACTGACATATGAATCTATTTCCTTCTGCATCATTTCTAATCAAAAGGAGAATGATGCCAAAACACTGTAGTGAATACATGAAAGGAACACATTTGTTTTTTAACAAACATAGCAGAACAAATATATGGGAAAATGGGGCTCATTTCTTCAACATAGTCGAGCTTTCCATGTTGCTACGTCTGACACCTGTAGCATGTGTTCTTGACCCTGCTTGGTGGGGAGACATCTTTGTCCTCTGAGGGTGCTTTCGGTTTTTGGAATCCGTCAAATGTTGTCAGAAGGTAATTATGCGGTCCTAATTGCACGATCAAGCTGGGCCCTCTGGTTGGGGTCGAAAGTGAGGTGTGACTGTGCTTCCTGTGTGTTTCCTAGCTGTCTGTGGACAGAGTTCCCAGGGGAGAGCTCTGGAAATGTGAATGCCAGTAGCACCCTTGGAATCTCTATACAGTGTCTTCAGGTGACAACTTTAAGAGGACCAGCATGCACTGGGTATGATACAGGCCTAGCTGGCTTGCTAAAGATCTGTTTCAAGACTCTGTCACACCGTCTACACTGACTTCTCATTTGCCAAGTAACTTTGATCCTGGTTCTCCTTCCAGCAGTCTGGATGGAGTTACCATCTTTCATGAGTGTAATTTTATGAAAATCTAACCGATACCTCTTACTCGGTAATGAGTTACTCCTTTTGACTCCATAGACAAGGAGGGCCAAATATGTGATGTCAGAATTCTCTAAGTGAATTATTGAGCTTGTGACAACCTGGGCTGGAATGAAAAATCACCCCAGTACGTTTAATCCAGGAACAATTAAAGAACTAAAGAATTAATTAATGTGGGGTTTAATTTGTTAAGGTCTTAGAAGAGGGAGCCTTCTTGTTCACCCTGATGCCTTTTGTTAATGTCCTCTTTGATTACAAGTGAATATGCCACTGGGGAAAGATATCTATTTCCTTCCCCTCTTCTTTGGTAACCTATGAGCAGGAAAGAAAAATGTGGCCTCCGAGCCTGCAAAGAGCATCAAATCATTGGATTTGCAGTTCAGGTGATGAGCCAGTGCCCTGCCCTGAGGAACTGACAGGAGGCGTAGAGGGAGAATTGCCCACAGAAGGAGCAGACAGTGATAACCATCACTGGTGATTGAGCTTGACAAGAGAGCAATGCCCCAGGAATCCTGAACAAACAATTAGAAAGAGGCCTCAGGGAAATCAGGAGAAGTGCTTCTCTGCAGCCCTTGGCCAAGTCTCCGTAGCTCCCAAAAGAATGTCAGCGGCAGATACAACTGCTGATACGGGGGAAAGATCCAAGCAGATGAGGCACGCTAGGGAAGGAAAGTCATGGAAAGCCCCAAGCCCACTCACACAAGACAACTCAACGGGAGCAGTCCTTCCGGCTGTCCAGTGAGCGGGTGGTCTGGAGAACCACCGATCTAAGGCCCACGTCCAAATGCATGCCTCTAGGTTTTCCACGCTTTTCTCTAGTATCAGCTTAGATCACCAGGAAGGCTGCACCTAACTTAGCTGCCTGCAGGTAGCCGTCACTGGCTTCCCTTCTAATGTGGTACCCTCAGCTGCTAAACATGGGTGAACTTGACAGTATGGAAATTACGCTCCATTCAACCTGACTTTTTTTAAAAAGTCTATATAAGACACCGGCCTGTGGAAAAGGCTTCTGGATTTCCAGGAAAATCTGTGTTAGACTCGGCACCAGGAATAAGTTTGACTCTCCTGACAAAATGATACCTTCCTTTTTATCACACGTTGAGAAGGTTATTTACCCAGCATGTTCCCCTTCTGGCCTTGGTTGCTAGGAAACTCAGAGCGAACGCTAGCACTCAATTTTGGGAACCCCGCTGTCCAAGATTTTGAGAATGAGTCTCATCTTTTTGAAGTATTTTATATTGATCCTGTTTTTTCCCCCAGGGCCATATTATAGGTGTCCTTTAGGACAAGCTACCTTGAATTTGGGGTAGCGGTGGGTCATCAATTACAAGAAATACTGCTGTGGCCTCGACTGTGATGGCCGAACACCAACCCGCGTTCTGCGTGGCCCATGCTCCTGGCTCTGACTTTGTGCTCCCTGGAATTAATTCTGTTTCTGTTAGTCACAGCCTCCCTTCTCACACTAGATTGGATGCTTTTCCCCCTATATAAATCTGTAATCATCATTTCTATATGCCCCCAAGTATCAGAAAACAGGGGGATGCACAGAGCAGCATGCACCTTCCTGTTGCCGGTTGGTTTGGTTTTTTTTTTCTTTTTTTCCTTATCTCTGGAGCCAGTTGTATAAAACTGCGAGAAGGAAATTTCCACTTAAACCAGAACCTTCCAGCATGGGGACAGCTGACCTGTGGCGATGACTGATGCTAGGATCGCTTTAGTTGGTGCCTTACTTGACTTTCAGCTTATGGCCGTCACTTGACAGAATGAAAACTTGACTCTGGTCTGTCTGCTCATTTTTTGAAAGGGACAGCCTGTCCCAGAGGAGGCGTTTTCCAGAAAACAAAGACTCTGTACTGTGCCCAGAAACCATAACTGGGTGGGTCAGGGCCCAGGCCTGCAAGCAGGTGGCTCCCTGCAGTCCATGGTAGGGCATAGGCCATGGGTGACCTTTCTCTAGAACCATGGGCAGTTGGACAATGTGCCTCGACAAGGCCTGGCTGAGTTCTGACATCCTGGCAAGGAGGCAGTAAAGGACATGTCCCCTTACTTTAAACAAAACTCCCACACAGGCCTGCAAGGGACGAGTAGAGCCAAAGCTCCTAAGAGAAATTCAAAGAAAACAACAATGACAGAACTTTTTGAGAGTAAGAGGGTCACACTCTCCCTCCGGGGTTTCCTCTCCCTCTTGAGTTTCTGGAACTTTAATGTTAACTGCCCTCCCCTGCGCCCTAGACAAGCTAAGAATGTCGAAGGTAAATTTCATAAAACACACAGAAAACAAAGAAAGAAAACATAATTAGCATAGAGTAGACAGGGTCACAAATCCGTAATTCTAAGAATCCCAAGGGAAACACTGAACAGTTTTTCAAAAAGGTTTTCAACATTTCTTTTTTCCCTAACCCACAAATGATTTGTTCATAACCCTTTTAGGCAGCTAGCTGGGTGCCTCTCTTCTAAAGGCTAGGTTTCTGTGAAGTAAATGCTGTCTTCTTTGCCTTTGTCAACTCTGCTTTCCCTGGTTGGAATCTTCTGTGCCACTTCCAGGGCCCTCCCTTTCCAGATGCAGTCGGAAGGACTGGTCTTCTTCCCATGGGCATGATGATTAACTGACATTCTTGAGCCCCAGTGAAGGTTCTAGCCCTTCCCAGCTTAAGTTATCCATCTCACATAGAGTCATTCTTGACACCTTATCAATGGGGTGTCCTCACACATATATCCCCCACTGAGAGGGATCTGGAAACGGTTTAATGTGGTTTAACATTAATGGCATCCCTTCACAGACAGTGTTAATAACAGAGTGAAGGCAGCCATTTTCTCCCAAAGGTTGGGGGACATAAGGAAGAAGGCAGGCTCTTCCCACGGGCTGTGCTCGCAGCCACTGATGAGGACATTTTCCACAAGGACTTTATTCTTTCCTTCATTTAGGCTTTCACAGTGGCCGGGAGCAGATCCTACAGGGAGAGTCTGCTCTCTTCTTTATGTCCCTCAGCCATTTCTCCATTTCCCCTAAGTCAAGAAGTACTCCCAAACAGTGAGACCTCACACTGTGGTTCCAGTGTTTGCTGTAGAGCAATGTATGGACACTCAGTTCATACAGGCTTGAAGAATTTGTCAAATAGGAAGGTTGATAGTGGCTAGGGAGAACCAGAGGGCGGTTAATTCAAAGCACAGAGCCTGTCTGACAAAGAGGTGGCAGAGATGAGAGCATGACTCTCAGGAAGCCTCGGTCTTTCCCAAGTGCAAAACAAGCGGGTTTGGCATATGGCTGACCCAAATTCTGATGATTACAGAGCCAGGGTTTTCTCGAAGTTTCGAAGCTAAGAGGAGAACAGTAAGTCCCATTTCTGGTTTTGTCTGTAATAGAGGAAGTAAACAACAGGAGCACTGACGAAAAGCAGACTAATGGTTTCTTTGGGAGATTACAACGAACTCTTTCTTTGGGAGGTATATTTGCATAAACTTGAGTACAGTTGCTTTATCTAGTTCAGGAACTAAAACGATTTCTTATTTTGTTGATCTTTGTTGCAACAAGTAAGGCCAGACTGAAAAAAAAAATATGTCTAAAGCCTATACCTATGGATTTGTTTGGCACAAGATGCTTCCTTCAGCATACTGCTGATCATCTTTTCCAGGAACTGATGAAAACAGGTTGCATGTGATCAAGAAGGTTTATTCTCTATCAAATACTCTTGGCATTATAAGGATGGCATGACTGATGAAATACCACAACTCATCAGAAAAGTGCTCTAAAGGAAAGCAACAGGTAGCAGCTGGAAACTTAAGACACACAAATGTCTTGGGGCACCTGGGTGGCTCGGTCGCTTGGGCGTCTGCCTTCGGCTCAGGTCATGATCCCAGGGTCCTGGGATCGAGCCCCGCATCGGGCTCCCTACTCAGTGGGGAGCCTGCTTCTCTCTCTGCCTGCTCTGCCTGCCGCTCTCCCTGCTTGTGCTCTCTCTCTGACAAATAAATATATAAAATCTTAAAAAAAAAAAAAAAAGAAAGGAACCTAATGGTCTCTACACGTCATAGAACGGATAATGTTTGAAAAGGAGATACTATTTAGAAATAGCATGCACTCAAACAAATATCTAAATGAGTGATATTTGAGCAGTTTAAAAATGAAAATGTTCTCAAGTTTTTAACTGCACCTCTAAATATAAATGAAAAGTGTAAGAACCTTCGGTTTACAGGCTTGGTACTATTAAGAGACACACTGGAGCACAGTTGAGAGAACTTTTCTTTCTGCACTAGCCCACAAAGCATGATCAGCACCATTGTTGCCATGGTCCTTCTACCTGCTGTCTAAGGAGACAGCCACACTTTTAAATCTTGAATATATTCACTCCCTTAGAAAGCTCTTAAGATGCCCAGTTCAGCAACAAGAATATCTGTGAATGCTGCTGCCTTTGGACACCAACATGTAGCTAGAGAATTGGGTCCCAAAGCTCTGAGTTAGAGTTTAGATCTGAGGCCTTGGTTGGGCAGGACCATCCCTGGCCCAATGACCCAACTTGTCCCAGATCCTCCAGCTATTACAGAGACAGAAGACGACCTGGCTCTGCCTGATTCCAGCGCCCATGCTCTTTGCACAACTTCGGAGTTGCCCTCCGTTAGTTTGGCAATGCCATTCTCCCGCGCTGATGATTCCCACTGCTTTTACCCTGTTGGAGTTTCATATCTGGGGGCACTGGAGCTCAGAAATCGCAGTTACCACTGCCATGTTTCTAGGCATACAAAAATTTGACCCAAAAACCAAAGCCACATGTCTGTCTGTCAGTCAGTTCAGTTCAACAAACATAAGTTAGAAGTCAGATTTACCAGGATGGTGGTTGGTCAATGGGTATTGATAACCTTTTTTTTTTTAAATACTTTTTGAGAGAGAGAGAGAGAGTGTGTGTGAGAGTGGGGAAGGAGCAGAGGAGAGGGAGAGAGAGAGAATCCCAAGCAGGCTCCACGCTCAGCATGGAGCCTGATGTGGGGCTCAGTCTCACAACCCTGAGATCATGACCTGAGCTGAAATCAAGAGTCGGATGCTTAACCGACTGAGCCGTCCAGATGCCTCTTTATTGATAACCTTCTATATGACAGATGTTACAAGAACCTTCATGAACAGATATGAATACAATTTGCTTGTCTCCTCAAAGAATTTAACATATCATGTGCATGCAGAGTGGACATTCTTGAAAATCTGTAAGAACAGACTTAGCGGGAAGTGAAAACAAAGTGATTATTCACGAGAGAAAAGGAAATGAATAAATGATTGGCCCTTCCCTCGCCAACGCCCTTGGTTCATATCATTCTGCAGTAGAAAGACAGACTCTCACTTCCAAATAAATGAGCTCACCGACTTTCCTTTTTTTTTCCTTCTCTGTGTATGAATTCTTGCCATAGCAGTTGGCCTCTGGCTTTTCCTAAAAAGTTCACTGAGACTTTTCTGGCCTACTCTGGGGACTCCCTAATGTATAATGTTCACCAAGTAGGCTCCAGTTGTGAATTTTTAATTATGCCAGATCATTTTCAGTAAATAGAACCTCAAGCTCAATTAATGCTGTCAGATCCAATTTTTGTCTCACCTGCTAACGGGCTCCACTCTGTGGAGTAATTGCCACTTCCTCAGGAAAGGGGAGCTTCTGCAGAGGTGGACGTCTGCAGCCCTTTTGCGTCCTCTGCTTTCCTGACTCAGGAGCAGTAGCCTGGGGGGGGGAGGGGGCACTTCATTCGAGCAGATTCTAATCGTGTTGTCTGGAAAGCAGGGACAATGGATACGGCCGACTATTATCTCTCACTTAGTGGCAACTAAGTGGGGCTGTCTCATGCTTCTTGTGAGGCAGTGGGTCCCAAAGTGAGCCCTATAGACCGGCAGCCTCCCCGGCACCTGGAAACTTGTTAGAAGTGTAAGTTCTCAGCCTCTAGCCTAGACCTGCTGAATCAGGAACTCTGGGGCTGGGGCGCGGCCATCGACGTTTTACAAGTTCTCCGGGTGATTCTGCTGTGACGCAGTCTACAGGCCACTGTTGGGAGGTGTTTCAAAGTAAGGAGAGGCATAACTTCGCTCTGCTTTGCATAGGTATGTGTTTTAAACACACACCGAAAATCATAATTTTCCCAGTGGTAACTCAGCTTTTTTCTTCCCCGATTCTCCCAAACATTGGTGGTTTTCCTCCGTGATTTGTTTCCCTAGCGCTCTTTCACACTGGCTTCATCTGAGCGGATACATTGGGTCACGCACCTGTTAACATGCTCACCTTCTCCACTAGCCTTTTGGGCCCCTTGAGGCCAGGGACCTTGTCACAGGCATCATTGTCTCCCCAAGGCCCAGCACGATGAAGGGCACACAGAAAACACACACACAGTAAATGGGTTTTAGTCAACAGACTGTACAGCGTTTTAGAATTTTCAAAACCATGGGATTTAAGAAGTGGCACTGGCAGACAAGGGAACTAAGATCCAGAGAAGTTAAGTGATTCGGTGGGTGGGTTACAGACCCAAAGCTAAAGGCGACAGCTTGCCTCAGTTTGGGAAAGGTAATGGTCAGAGCCCCTAAATATTGCCCTCGTGAACCCAACTTACAAAGCCTGGGATACCTTGGCTCTTCAAGGGCAAAGTCCTTGATTTGCTCCCAGACAGGCCACTCCTACCCCACGCTGTGGTGATGCTCCTAGCTGGGACATCCTTGCACCCCCCCCGGCGGGTGACGGTGCCAGTTAGTGAGGCACAGTGCAGAGACTGAACACGGGAAAGGGAGTTGTGGCGAAAAATAGGAATAGACTGTAGCACTATCGGAGGTCCAGTCCCTGACGTTTGGTTAGTCCTCGGTAAAGGGGAACCAAAAGGAAAAGATGTGAGCTGTGAGTGAAACAAAGGTTTCTCTTTCTTTCTTTCTTTCTTTCTTTTTTTTTTTTTTTTTAAGATTTTACTTATTTATGAGCAGGGGTGGTGTGGGAGAGCACACATGAGCAGGGGGAGCGGCAGAGGCAGAGGGAGAGGCAGGCTCCCCACTGAGCAGGAAGCCTGACGCCGGGCTCGATCTCAGGACCCTGAGATCGTGACCTGAGCCAAAGGCAGATGCTTAACCGACCGAGCCACCCAGACGCCCTGAAACCAAGGTTTCAAGCTCAGTTTTGCTCGTTGCCACCAGCATGGACCGTACTTTGTGAGCTGTTTTTGTCATGGGAATGTGTTGACAGCGATTGTCACCCACCTCACCTCTTGGCGCCCAGCTCACCTTATCATCTGTAAGCCATCTGGCTGGGCTAGGAGGATGGGGAGAAGCAAGCCACGGTCATGGGATGAGGAAAGTCACTGGGCCGCACAAGGGACAAGGTCTGCGTTTTCCCACGTTAAGCTTAGCGTTGAACTCTACATAACTAAATCAACTGGCTCGGGCTCTTTTGTTTGGACCCCTGGGATACAAGACTTTGTAACACACTTGTAAATCCCCATAAACTAGGGTGGATGTAAGCAGATGATGGCATAGACCGTCCCCCAGCAGGCCCCCCAGAACATCTGCTCATTAACCATGATGGTGTGCTGTCCCGTCAGGCCTTGCTCCCCAGCCTCGTAGCTTTGACTTCCACTTCGGAGCAATGACTACACATCTGACTCTGTCTTTCTCCTTAAGCTGCGGTGCCATCTCTCTAATCACCTGCTGGACGTTGTCCGTCAACACCCCAACTCAGTATGCTCCAAACCGAACCCATCATCTTCTCTCATCCAGATTCCCTCCCAGCCAATCTGTCTCTTTCACTGGCACCTTTGTTTTCCTAGCCATTCAACTTCCACACCTTCTCAGCAGCTTTCGCGTAGACTTCATTCTCATTCTCCAGATGTAGTCAGTCTCCAGGTTCTCTCATTTTTTTTTTTTTTTTTTGCCATGCCCTGCCTGGTTTCCTTCTTCCTTCTCCCATAACTACGGTTCCGGTCCAGGCTCCCATCATATTTCCATCACCCCAAACCTCACAGTACCAGAGCTAGATGTGAATGCGACCGCTGTAAGACACAGTTCCAGTGACCTCCAGTGGTCTGTAACCCAGGTCCAAGCTCTTGGGAAAGATATAAGTGAAGAGCCAATTTAAATGAGAAAATAATATAATTTAGGAACCGATTCATGTTCTTTCTTGATCCCAGCGAGGCATTCAGGGCTGTGACTGGCTTCCCTGGACAGGAACAGCGTGTGCCAAGAGGTGAAGAGAGCAAAACAGCAACAATAATCAATAAGCATATTGCTCCAGGCCCCCATCTCCCTGTGGGGAGTTGTAAGAGTGAAAAGTTAATGCAAGGGGAGAGGGCAAGATAATGTGAGCATCCCGGCTGCCTTTTCCAAGAGCTCTGCAATTACAAAGTAATTGTGAGCGTATGTGTGAATGGTTTACCCGATCAATTTAATTCCCTCTGCTCTGTGGATGAGAATCCTAAGACAGCAAGAAGTTATATGTGCCTCGTTGGCAGCCAGGATTAGACCTTGAGATTGTTGAATACATGCTTTGCACAGATGAGGTTGCTCTGGAGAGATCACAGTTAACACTGCACTTCCTAGCAATACAGATGAGCTGTTCTCGTCCCTGAAAACCTGTCATTATCCGCAGTTAAGCAAAGAAAAGCTAGGGAAGGAAGCTAACCGAAAGCACAGGTTAGCGAACTGAACTTTCTTTGCTTGATGATTCACAGAAATATAGATAATAGGAACGGGACCCTTCAAGGGGTCTGGACAGTAATTGAGACACTTTGGGTGGAAGAAAATGAAAGAAGTTTGGAGCAAAGAAAGAAAAGCACTCAGGACATAACCTAGCAAGATAGAAAAATGAAATATAGAAGCCTCATCAGCTCTAATTGAAGGAAATCAATATTTGAAGAGATGTCTTGCTCAGTAACAGAACAAGGGCAAAAATACTTCAGAAATGTGAGCCTCTTAGAAAATAGGAAGGCCGGTTTGCATAGGGAAGCAATCATGATGGGGAAGCGACCATGATTTCAAAGCCCTTCAAAAGACAACCACTGGGTGGATCTGTTATACAGGGAGCTCAAGCACCTGTTGGGGAAGCAGATCAGACGAGCTTCTATCCCTGGTTAGAATCTATATATTTTAAGGGCATTTCCTCATCATGTGAGCTTCAAGGAGCCTGGAGTCATCCCTAGGGAGCAGTTAGCTACCATTTCCCCAGATAGATTTGAAGTAACCCCTTAGAGGTAGCTTCATCTCAGATACCACTTAACTGAGATAGTTTCATCTCAGTTACCACTTACGAGAACACACACGGGAAAAGATGAAGAGCTGTACAAATGCAGTAGCGTTCTCGTTATGCACAGGCACTAGCCAGGTACTCAGGCAAGCTTGCTGGAGCACCCTTTCCTTGTGATCCACGTGATGATCAGCCATCAAGCCAATTCTAACCAGACCAGAATCCGACTAGAATACAGTCCGCCCAGGCCATTCTTCTCTAGGAATGGAAAATGTGTGACGTGTGTGTCAGCACCTCTTCTCTCCCACCAGTGCCAGACATTGATCAGCGATCGTGGCACTCCTTTCTCCGGAGCCCAGAGGCAGCGCTTTCCATTTGTTTGTTTAACAAACATTTTTCTGAGTGCCCTCTTAAGAGCTGGACAGAAAAACAATAAAATGTAAACAACACTACAAGCACCATATGCTCAGCGCCAAATAAAAGATACGTAGGCAGTCAGTATGACAGCCCGACGCTCCTGAAATTCAATTTCCTAAGACCCTGACAATTAATTTTTTTAATTTCAGTGCTGTTGTAGGTAGAGCAGTGTGACTCATTTTCATGGGTCTGAGATGAATTAAAAAGAGCCCACGAAGTACTATAGGAAATGCAGAAGTTTCTGTATGCTGCCCATCAAGAAAGTGAGTTGAGTGTGTTTGAAACTGCTAGGTTCTCCTCCCTCAAGTACCTCTCTGATCTAAGAGAAAAATCCAGATTGGAGTGGATCTGATTGCCATCTTGGGTTAAGTACACTGGATGCTGTTTCAGCATCAAATTATTCAATCAGAAACACTTTGAAAATGCTGGAGAGTTGGGTTAGTCAGAGTTTTCCCACCTGAATACAATGTGCGTAATACTGCAGGTTTTTCCCCAAGTTTCTGGTGTTGGAGGCATTATTTGTGGAGCCTGTGGAAAATGGCTTCCTTGATGGATGGAGCCGGACAGCCGGCCAGGCGGACAGGAGTGCTGGCACTCATTAACTTTCCGTATCAGGAGCTCACCTGGAAGAGTTTGCATAGGCCTTTGATGAGGCTGGGTGTGAGGAGGGCGGAAAGAATCTTCTCAGTGGAGGATAACTCCTCGGGAGGAGTGGAGGAAGCCCGGATTCGCACTCTTCAGGGATTCCAGGCCACAGCCCTTAAGATCGCAACCCAACGAGATGATTCAGAGTAAAGAGATCTGACAAGCGTTCTAGAGACAAAATAATGACAACAGGAGTAGGTCTGTTTCGGATGTGTGGGTTGGAAACCAGCTCAGAGTCAACGCAGCTCCCCTCCCATCTCATATGCCCCACATTATCATCCGTATGCCCCAAGCAGATAGGGCTTATTCCTGTACGCCCCTGAGATCGCTGGATGTTCCAGTGGCTGCAGGATTTTCTCTTTCTGGCTCGCGGGACACTTCTGGAAAGCTCAGGGTCCTGAAGTCTCGAGGTTTCAGAATTAGAGCATCTTGTTCAGACTTAGCTACTGAGGCTGGGACTTCGGGGCAGACTGGTGACTCTTTTCCCTCAGTGTCCACCAAGCCTTTTGATACGACAGTCCTTGGTGGATCTACAGGATGAAACTCCTGGGATCCAAGCCTGCCACAAAACTGTGCTTGGTCCCTGCACCACTCTCGGATACACTTCATCACTGCCAATGGATCAGCCATTTGTCCAGAAGAAACATTCTGAGTTCTTTGATTACTTTCACCCCCAGTCATGGTGCCATACCTTCCGTATGTGATTTTTCTCTGAGAAAGTTTTTGTTTTTATTCCCTGCACATCTCCATGTCCAGGATTTGGCAGGAGGTCAGAGGGGTCCTTATTCCTATCTTTTTAAAGGACTACTGCTTGCAGACCGCCCCCCACCTAGAGCAGCAGTTGACAATAAGAAAGCTGCCGGCTCCTGGCTTTCCCTGACGTCCTGCCGCGCCCTGCATGGAGTTTAGATGGGGTCACTTGTCCTGCAGATGATAAAGGACTCTTGTGTCTAAGGCACAGGCATGGGAATTGAGCAGTGAGAATGGGTGTTCTTGCATTGAAAAGGACGCGGATGCCTGAACTTAGTGACTCAGGGACCTTTAAATGACCACCTAGTCCGAGCCGAGCCCGTAACTTGCAAGATCAAAAGAGCCCTTGTTTCAGAATGCGTCCCCTGAAGTTTCCCACTCCCTCCTGTCTGAGTGAGGGGCGAGGCGGAGGAAGGTGCGGTGGCCAGGGACCAAGATGTGGAAGTGAGGAAATTGAGCCCGACTTGAATTTTGCAACCCACAGCATATTGTGTGCTTTGCATTGGACTGCCCCAGCCTGCTGGAGGAGGCCGTTTTGAATTCTTCTGAGTTACAGTCTCTTGCCCCATTGGTTATTATCTCTTAGTTTCTGAGCTTGGCTCTGGATGAGGAGGGCAGCTGGTATGGTCCCAGGTGTGGCTAAGGAGTATTTTGCTGGAAAGTCATTAATAGATAGATAGGCCGGGGCATATTGGAGTCCACAGACCCCACTCAGAATGCAGCCACAGTCTGGTGAATCCATGAGCAGCACAATGAAGTGGTCCCTGCACTGTGCAGGAATCCCAGCACTCTGTCTTGGCAGGCTTCTGATATCTCCCCCAGGATGGAATGTGTGCTCACTCTTTCTAGAAGGTCTGCCCCCTCCAGCAGAAGGATCGGAGCTTACCTTGGTGTCTCCCACTCCAAAGAACTGTTGGAGCTTTTGCTATCTGTCTGGTTAGCCCTCGTCTGTGCCCACACCCTTCTGCGTTACCTTGCCGAATCCCTATGATTCTCTCTTGTTCCAGTCACGTCCGTGTCGCCATTTAAAGCTGATGAGTGCAGGGCAGACCATCTTTTGTGACCCCCATGGCACCCCACATATAAATACAGTGACTTGCAGGTACTTATTTCTGAGGGACTAAAAAGATTCGTAAGTGTCTGGAAAGCTCTTTGACATTCTCTGAGACAATATTCTATGCCTTTGGAAGGCTCTATTACCGTCATTGAAAGCCAAGATATGCATTTTTCTTTTTACCTTCGCTTTTCATAAAAGGTTATGCTGACGTAGATCTGACTAACAAAAAAAAAAAATCTTTCTGATGAAATCGGGATAAATAATTCCACACATCATCAAGTGGAAAGAAAGGCTTTGAACTGGTTTCCATGGAAATCTGAAGATGGAGTAAAGTAATAATTTCAAGGCAGAGTAGCTGAATTGAAGATAATGGTAAAAATAGTTTGATAAAGAAAATAGAATAAAGTAATCAAGAAGACTCCAATCAATTATTCCTTTTTGTTTACCTTCGAGTGATTAATTTGTCTGCGTTTATTAACCTGATGAGATTAAGCAGACCTTCCTAAGTGATTTATTTCGTAATTGTTTCCAAGGTTTGACATAAGCTGTGGAGTTATTGAAGGTGGAGATTTAAATTCAATTACTCATGAAGCAGGTGGTGCTTTTCCTGAAAGAATATCTGAATTCACGGCCTTCCCATGTTAACATTATGAGCGAAAATTATTAATTCATCTGATAATATCTCCCAAAGACTTTTAGAAGTCATTTGGCATCCACATACTTCACTAAAAGTCAGCAGCTTCAGAACTGAACTTGTAATACAGACACTCCAGAGACTGAAAAGAAAGGATTTTATGTTAAAGACTAGTTATTTTTACACTTTTTTTTTTCCTACTGGAGCCTCCCTTGGGGCCTGGGCTATGGTGTTATCATTAATGGAATCCACCAGCTCAAGCTTTGAATGCCAAAAGGATAGCTTTCTTTGAACTTGACCAGTGGTTCCCACTCTCTTTACCTTTGAAGGGCTCACCACTGGATAAGATCATTGCTCTATTTTGACAGGAGAAAGAGAGAGAGAGAGAGACCGAGCTTGAAAGTATTTAAATGAAATGACTAATTGCTTTTTGTCTCTGTGGTCATTGCTGTATATATTTTTTCTATTCTTTCTGTGGGTATAGTAAGGATAGACGGGGTTCTCCCAACACTAATCCAGGCGCCAACTCTCCATCATCCACAAAGGCCCGGAATGCATCTAAGAGTGGGAAGTAAGTGAAAAGTGTCCCTGTGCATTTAACATATCACCAAGACTTGTGCTGTCCTCATTTTGTCATTCATTCATACTCATTCAACAAAGATTTGTGGAATGCCTTCCGTGTGCCTCGCACTGGGCTAGTCACTGAGAAAGGTAAATGAGTGAAGCATGTGTCAAGAATATTGGGTATATGAAGGATGAAAGATGCGGGAGGAGAGGGACGGGAAAGTCAGGCTAAGTGTGAAGGTCAAGGAGTTAAAGCAATGCACGATTTGGACTATGTGTTTCAAAAATTAAAGAAAGAAGCAGCAGCACTGATTCATCATTATATGAGTTGCAAAATCCATGAAAATCTGTCTTTGACCTATATGTTAAAGTTTAGGATTGAATTGGAAAAACCTGGAAAGCCATTCCCTGAATGTCCTGGTTTAAGTACATTTCCACTGTAACCATATCACTGATTTATGTGGTATGTATATTCTTTTCCTAGTAACCAGCATGTACCATGTCCTACATGCAACTGTCTTTGTGGTATTGCCAAAATTTGTACTGGCTGAGTATTTGTGATGTTAGATTGACCTCTTTGGGTTAATTCCAGAAAACAGTATTGGCTGATCCAGCCAATTGGATTCAGCAGAGCATGGCTGAAATAATGTGGTCCCATGCAGAGGACATGCCTCCGATTAGGTGCTTCCCCTCCAAAGTGGCTGCAGGCTTTGGAGAATGACTTGGGTTCTCTGTAGGCTACATCTCTCAGGGGCGTGGGGCATTGCGACAGGTAGAAATACAGCCCAGAAGGAGTACCCAGCCTGCATCTAGGAGAAGATGAAAGATGCCTTCATCATGCTAAAAGCTCTAATCTAGCAATACGATATGTCTTATATACATATACATACCACATTGCAAAGCATGGCTTTGCAATGAAAGGTGAATTTGTAATGGTCATGTATTTTATGTATTCAGCGTTGGACCATAAATGCTGCACTTTGAATATGATCTTATATTCAGTTCCCAAAGTGAAAGATCTACTGGCTGCCTTTTTTTTTTTTTTTTCCTTTTCTTCTCCTCCTGAATACCATTTCAGGTTTGCATATAAAGTTGAATGTGGGCTATCTTGGAGAACATAAAAAGCGGTGGTGAAGACATAAGACCAAATCTCCAAGCATTTATAACTCATTTCAGTTATTTATCACCACACACCACAATCAAAATGCTGCATAAATTATGAAGGAAGGTAATTGATGCCCACAGTCCCAAGCAGATGAATGTTTCCAAATTAGTCCCGATTCATCGTCAGCGTGCACTCTCGGTGAGCAGATAGGACATTGGAGAATCGCTTTTAGCGCCATGCTTGCAGAAATGCAGGCCAAGTCTGGGGCCCTTGTACGCACCTGTCTCCCTGACAACTGCAGGTCACAGTCTCCATTTCTAGACCCTGATGTATCGCGATGGATGCTTGTGATTGCTCTTACACTTTGAAAGGGGCACTATTTGGTTTCTTTTGGCTTTGTGGGGACCTAGTCTCTTATCTTTTGAGTGAAGAATCTCAGCGTGAGTCGCAAAGGGAGCGTTGGTCGAATTTGAGTTCAGATGACACAGAGAATGCATACCTGATACCATACCCAGGTTGTGAACAGTAGGAGGCCCGCATAAATACATTCTTAAGTAGATAAATGTGATCTTCTAGCACACTTGCTGTATTTGGACACATCCCACGCCTCTGCCACCATGATGGCCTCCCTCTTTGCACTTTCTGAGCTAGGTGCCTTTTATTGGCCGTGTACGTGACTCATGGATTGAGGTAGTTCTTTGTAATTCTTCGTTATTTTTGTTGATTATTAAAAAATTCTCCAATATCCTCTTCGTGGATATGTGTGTCGGGTCCCTTGATCCGACTTAGGTGCCATCAGTTTCAGGAGGTTTTAAAAATGATTTCTCTGCACATTTTCTCCCATCTCAGGCTGTCTGTGTTAACAGGAGCAGTAGAGAGCAGTCTCAATATGGTGAGACTGTTTGGGGGCCTTTTCCACACTTTCTACACCAGTGTATCGCTATTAGGCTATGCCTTGTAATTCAGAGAGTGTAGTTAGTCCCTCGGTACTTCCTTGGTTTGGGAGTATGAGGCGGTGTGCGCTGTGGGGAGGTAGATTTCTGCACCTTGGAGCTTTTCCCATGATGCACTGTCACAACGAGCTTTTCCCATGATGCACTGTCACAACAGGCAGCATCCGGCCTGCTCTTCTGCTGGGTTTCTCATGTTACTTGACCTAATGACAGTGTGATGTGGAACAGTTTTTATTTTGAGGCCAGAAACAAGCTGGGAGATAGAAGGCACGGCTTTTTCTTCTCTGAAAAGAAATTAGGTCTCCTGTTTTTTTGAAGAAACAAAAAATACGGAATTCAAGCTGCCTCCGATACATATCTTGGTTATGTGAAATCATAATTAATATGTGTTGAGTGCTCTGAGCCAACCTCTGTACCAAGCACTTGACAGTTTTGTCTCATTAATCCTCAACCACCAGAAGCTTATGAAATAGGCACTATTATTATTATTTCTGTTTTATACATGAGGAAATTGGAGAGGATAGTATGTGACTCCATGGGGGTCTCCAGGTGGACAATTTTGGTAAATTCATTTTTAAAATTTAATTACTTTAAGACAACTGAAAAACATTGAACGTTTATTTTGTGCCATTGTGCCAAACCCTGGGGTCTCATAGACAAATACAAGATACAATATGTGCCTTCAAGGAGCTCACAGTCTCCTTGTGGAGAAGAGAGGAGACAGGATGACAAGCGGTCACAGGCTACTACTGTTGAAGCCCAAATAGTCACCCCTAACCAGTTCCAGGGTTGCGGTGGGAAAGACGTCATGTGGGGATATCAATGAAGGCTTCTGAGAAGTGACCCCTTTCATTTGCCCACTTACCCCTCAGGTAGCCAGGATAGGTCAGAAGAGGAAAATGCAAAGTAGTCACAAAGGTAGACAGAATCCCCTAAAGTTGATAAGAACAAGTTGAAGCTATGACTTAGGTCAAAACTAAAACCACATGGCCAATTCTGCCCTTTTGGGGGGACTTCAATGTATCGGGGGCCAACTGAGATGGAGGGAAGCATGCGGAGTAGCTGAAGAAACCTAATAGCTTGAAAGTTGTGTCGCTTCTGCTCGCTCTGTTTCATTGCCTGGATCTGAAGCTGGGTAGCCAGCCCTGTGTTTCAGGCAGGAACAGATGGAATGGGATATATCTGAGCAGCAGAGCCAGACTACCCTGGCAATGACTTTCAGGGAAATACATGCACTTTCTTCTATGCCAACAGTGAGCCAAATTGACAAGGCAGAAAGAAAAACTCAGCATAGAGCCATAACTCTGGTATCAAGAAGCATAGGTTTTGCAGAGGTTGACCTGTGACTAGCCAGGCCGGGCCACTCCATTTAACCACAGATTTGGTTCCCTTTGGCAACATGAATCTGTTACTCTGTTGAACACATCACGCCGGAATCAACCCATTTGCTGACACCATTGGGTTGTTCCTAGCCGGCACTTAAACTGTCAAGGCTGAGCATAGATGGCAGTGGCAAGGAGCCGTTATGAATTTTCATTTTGTATCAAAACACACTTTATAGGAGACCAACTCTTTTGCTGAACAGATAAGGACACTATGACTCAAGAAGGGTCAGCCACTTTCCCAAAGACATGCATCTAGTTAGTAGCAGACTTCAGCCTAGAATCCCGGTCTTCTAACATTTGTCCCCTGCTCTTTTTACTACAATGTATGTTACAGTTCTTCCCCCAGATAGCAAGGTACTTCAGCTAATCACACCAAACGAGCCTCGGAGCCCGGTCTCAGGATGTCCAGCTGAGTGCTCTGCCCTCCATTTACCATGACACCCGTGTGGGTGGGTTCTGTCAGCCCGGTGAAAATGGAGACTTTGGGGAGAAATTCAAATCATTCCACTTTTTAAAAAAAATGTAGTGATGATGAAGGGAAATAGTGTGCACTTTTCAAACACTGTCCTTTTGCTCTAAACTAACCATTCTGGTTGTGTTTGGGCAGTCACCCATTCTCAACATTATTTTTGAGCGATCTCAAGTCTTTAACACCCCTTCCTCAAGGAAGCAATAAAGAGAACTCATAAATCTCCCTCAAATCAGCCAACCAAGGTTGAGGGTGTGTGTGTGTGTGTGTGTGTGTGTGTGCGCGTGTGTGTCTGTAATATTCAGAGGCACAATTTAAAAATTAGATCGTAGGCAGTTGCAGACGATGATGGAAATTAATCACCCCCTCAGCCTGAAATGTTTTCCACATAGGCTCAGACTATGGAAGGACAAGAACCAAGCTCCATTTTCAAATACTAGTGAAGGCCGTGAATATTATAGGACCAGGGCAGAGAACCCCAAGCACAGTGCCTGGTAAATGCTGCCGTAAATGTTAAATTCAGTACCATAAATGTTGGCTTAAATGAATTAAGCCAGGGATGCTAAAATGGAGAAAAAGGAGGACAGAAGGGAAATATGAGGACCAAGTCGACCTTGCTCACTTCACAAATCTGCCCGGAGCCAACCCTAGTAGCAGATGCCCCAGGAAGACGGACTTCAACCTGTCTTGGCCAAAATTGTCTCATGATGAGCAGACCTGTTTATCTATTCAGCAGTCTCTAGATGAGAGCAGTTAGGAGCACATAGCTTCATAAATAAACACACCAACACTCTCTTGGTTTTGGTTGGCAGGAGCCAAATATAAACCTTTCCTGCTTTAAAAAGAAGTGAAGTCTTGCTTGTTCTATATGGACTCGGCATATGGTGCAGATTCAGCTGTTTACACATGCGTTCCTGGGGTCGAAGCCTGCATGCCATGATCTCATGGTTATGTCCTTTCCTCTAGTTGAGAGCCATGCATCTCTTTTAAGACAGTAGTCTGTGGCTATTGCTAACACCCCCAGTTTTGTCTCTGATATGAAAGTGTGTGTGTGTGTGTGTGTGCATTCATTTCAAAATGTTTGTGTATGATATGGATGTAACCATCAGGTGGCCAAGTATTCAACTTGTCAAGTATTCCCTGTAGTTTTATGTGCTGATGATGTCAGTAGTGCCTTAATTTAGCTATGAGGCTAAGTCTAATATCACAAAGGCTTGTGACAAACCAAAGCGTTGAACTGACTTCTATCTCTCTCCGTCTCTGTCTGTATCTGCAATTGCTCCTTTTTAGAAAAAGACAAATCACAAAAACGTAAACTAATGTCAGAATGTATTCCTAAAAATGGCTTTGAGAGTCGTTTGTAGCCTAATTGCCTTTTCCTCCAATATTCCCCGTCCGGAATAGTGTGAGACTTTTGGTCATAACAAAAAAAGTCAGATCTGTTCCAGAGAGTGCATTCATTAATAAGGCAGGAAAGTAGCCTAAGACATTTGAGAAAGACTTCCAATAACAAGGGGTAAATAGCACACAGGCTGTACACTTTGAGGTTTAACCCAGAGGTAATGGCTGCAGCACAGGGCAGTTCAAAGATCGCTTGAAATAAATTAACCATGTAACCTTGTGCGTATTCTAAAAGACATCAGCTTTGGAATCAGAGAGACCTGGATTTGAATCTTGGCTCCACCACTGATTAATTTTGTACCAACCTCATTGGGCCATTGTGATGATGAAATGCTGTAATCTAAGTGAGGGTCTCCCAGTACCTGGCACAGGATAAGTGCTTAATAATGTCACTTAGTGATTATGTTTGCTTCAGCTGCCAATCTATTGCAGCTGGGAACACTGTGACCTGGCCAGTATGATTCTGACCAAATGAGAGCTCTGGGTGGTGCAGCTTGCCTGGTTATCTGCTTTGCCAGCCCTGGAAATGGGAAAGCAGAAGCCCCAGCACCACCAGCATCACCTAAATAATTCCTGCAGATTAGGTTAGACAAGAAATTAGTAGTAGATCCACAAAGAAATAGTTCAGCCATGGAAACATTTTCTAGCAGTTCCGCATGCATCTCTGTGATGGTTATGATGAAGAGTATACTTATTAACATAATAGATGCCCCCCAAATATCTGACTGTCCCTGCTGGTCATGGTTCTACAGCTTCATCAGGAAGAGGGATTCTGCTAATCGAGCTTTGGAAAGTAAGAGCCATCTTTCTACCTTCTTGCCTGCCATACAAAATCATGGAGCCACCATGTTGCTCCCTAGAACACAGGTCCTTGATAACTTTTTTCCCCTCTGAAATATACAAGATTGAGAACTCTCCCTTGCATTGTTCTGGCACAGCTGAGTTATGTCCAGTTCCCAGGTACTGGCTAGAATTCCACTCTTGCTCTCCCACTCAAGAAAGCCCAGGCAAGCAAGGAAGAGTGATGTTAAACAGGACTCCCCTATTTTCCTCCAAGTAATAAATCTCTGTCTCTATCTCTCTTTCTTCTGCTCTCCTTCCCTTCCTCCTCCCGTCTGTCTGTCCGTCCATCCATCTGTCAATGCTACATCTGGCCTTTCACCCCAATATTGTTAGTCCTCATACCAGTTCTTTCTGAGCTGAGGGAATTACAGAGGCTAAATAAATGGCATCTTCTAATGCCTCCAGGCCAAATCTGTGTTTTTCAGAAAACTAACCTATTAAACGTGGCCCACTATGGTTTCCAGTACTAAGAAAGTACGAGAACATGGGGCAAAACCGATGTGCTATCTAAATTATTATTATGAACCCATCAGTGGCTAAAAATCTGGAGTGTAGAGTAGAACTTTTTAATTTGATTAAATTCAGTTTATCATTTTTTTCTTGCTGGATTATGTTTTTGATATCATATCTAAAAAATCTTTGCCTAACCCAAAGTTGCAAAGGTTTTTACCTGTTTTCTTCTAGATGTTTTATATAGTTTTAAGTGTTACATTTAGGGCAATTATTCAATTTGAGTTAAATTTTGTATATGGTGCAAGGTTGAGATCAAATTTTGTTTTGTTTTACATATGGATATCCAGTCATTCCAGTACTATTTCACTAGAAGAGTATTTTTTCCATTGGCCTACTTTGGTATATTTGTTGAAAATCAGTTATATATATATATATGGATCTATATCCATAAAATCAGTTATATATGTCATATATATGGATCTACATATATATATGGGTCTCTCTCTCTCTCTATATATATATATATGTCTACATATATATATGGGTCTACTTCTAGATTCTTAATTGATTGATATGTTTATCCATATGCCAATTCCACATTGTCTTGACTACTTTAGCTTTATAATAAGTCTTGAAATCAGATGGTGTGAGTCCCCCAACTTCATTCTTCTTTTCAAAGTTGTTTTGGATAGTCTAGGTCCTTTGCATTTTCATATGAATTTTAGAATCAGCCTATACATTTACAGGAAAAGAAAAAATGTCTGCTGGGATTTTGGAAAGGACTGTGTTGAATTTATGTATCAAATCTTAGCAGAAGGTGGTTTAAGATGGCAGTATGGGAAAACCCTGAACTTACCTCCTCCCACGGACACACCAAATCTACAGCTACATATAGAAAAATTCTTTGAAAAAGACCTGAAAACACTGAATAGCTCATTCACAGCAAAGGGTAAAAAGACCAGATTGAGATGAGTGAGACAGAGACATGATCTTGCCAAAAACCCCACCCCTGGCGTGGCAACCCATGGGCAGGTGGGATCTCACAAATATCGGGTATATCCCCGAGGAGTGAGGGGTTCAAGCCCCACATGTGACAGCCCTAACCCTTGGGACCTGCACCAGTGAGACAAGCCTCCAAAGCATCTGGCTTTGAAAACCAACATGGCTTATGTCCAGGAGCCATTGGGTTGTTGAAAACCAACATGGCTTATGTCCAGGAGACCCAAAGGGCTAGAGGAAACTGAGGCTGCTCTTAACAGGTTCAGGTATAGACTCACTTGCCCTGAGACTCATGACAAAAGCAGCAGATTGAAAAATGCCTAGACCATGTGTGAAGGAGATTTACTGGCTAATTTTAAAGTGTCTGCTAAAGGCACAGGGATGTGTTGGAACTCTCTCTGGGGATGGAGTCACTTGAAGATGCCATATCTGCACTCTCTTTCTGCCTTGCTAGGGCTGCATGCCCTGGACTATTGTGCCCCATGACCCTGCCTCACCAAACCTGTTGGGTGGGCTCTCCACAGCCATGTGCTCCCCCGTGGCCCAGCCAAACCCAGTAGATGCATGCAGTCCATATAGGGAATACCCTTTGAACACCTGGCTCTGGTGGCCGGGGAGGATGCTTACATTTCTAAGCCCCACAGAACTGAAGCAACTGAAGAGACAGTTCTTGGCAGGCTACTGCCTCCAGGGAACTGCAGACAACAGACTGAGACACACTCCTTGTTTTCCTATGACCACTCCTTCAAGACTGGGAGAGATGGGTGTTTTGCCTAACATAGGACAAACACGGAGAGTCCAGCAAAATGAGGAAACAAAGGGGTATGTTCCAAATGAAAGAAGATAAAATCCCAGAGGGAAAAAAAAAAAAAACTTAATGAAGGGGAGATAAGTAATTTACTTAATAAAGAGTTGAAAGAAATGGTTATAAAGATGCTTGCCGATCTCAGGAGAAGAATGAATGAGCACAGATAGAACATCAACAAAGAGACAGAAAAATATACGAAAGCACCAAACAGAAGTCATGGAGCTGAAGAATATAATAACTGAACTGAAAAGTACATTAGAGGGATTCAACAATGGACTAAATGAAGCAGAAGAAAGGGTTAGGAGCTGGAAGACAGGGGAGTAGAAGTCACTCAAACAGAGCAACAAAAAGAAAAAAGAAGGGGTGCCTGGGTGGCTCAGTCATTAAGCGTCTGCCTTCGGCTGAAGTCATCATCCCAGGGTCCTGCAATTGAGCCCCACATCGGGCTCCCTGCTCAGCGGGGAACCTGCTTCTCCCTCTCCCACTCCCCCTGCTTGTGTTCCCTCTCTCGTGTTCTCTCTCTGTCAAATAAATAAAAGAAAAAAAGAAAAAAAAAGAATTTTTAAAAAATGAAGATAGCTTAAGTGACCTATGGGATAACATCAACTGGAACAATATTCACATAATAGGGGTCCCAGAAGGAAGAGAGAGACGAAGGGACAGAAAACTTATTTGAAGAAATAATGGCTAAAAACTTCCCCAACTTAGGGAAAGAAACAGATATCCAGATCCAGGAAGCTTAGAGAACTCCAAATAAGATGAAGCCCAAGAGAGCCACACCAAGACATTTTATAAATTAAAATTTATAAATTAAAATTTAACTCCAAAGTTAAAGCTAAAGAGAGAGTCTTAAAAGCAGCAAGAGAAAAAGAACCTGTTATGTACAAGGAACGCACCCCCCTCCATAAGACTGTCAGCTGATTTTTTTTCAGCAGAAACTTTGCAGGTCAGAAATGAGTGGCATGATATATTCAAAGGGGTGAAAGCAAAAAACTTCCAACCAAGAATATTCTACCTGGCAAGGTTATCATTCATTAATGAAGGAGAAAGATTGTTCTCCAGACAAAAAAAAAAAAAAAAAAAAACTAAAGGAGTTCACCACCACTAAACCAGACTTACCAGAAATGTAAAAAGATTTCTTTAAGTTGAAAAGAAAGGTGTTAATTAGTAACAAGAAAACATACAGGGTGCCTAGGTGGCTCAGTTGTTAAGCATCTGCCTTCGGCTCAGGTCATGGTCCCAGGGTCCTGGGATCAAGCCCCACATCGGGCTCCCTGCTCAGCGGGAAGCCTGCTTCTCCCTCTCCCACTCCCCCTGCTTGTGTTCCCTCTCTGGCTGTCTCTCTCTGTCAAATAAGTAAATAAAATCTTTACAAAAAAACATATAAAAATCTAACTGGCAAAAGTAAATATGTATTAAAGGTAGTAGACTAATCACTTATAAAGCTAGATGAAGATTAAAAGACAAAACTAGTAAAACTAGTAAAAATAACTAAACTACAACAATTAATTAAGGGATAGACAAAATAAAAGATGTGAAATGTGACATCATTGTGTCACATGTGTATGGGGGAGTAAAAATGTAGTCTTAGAATGTGTTCAAATTTAACTTACCATCAGTCTATGTTGATACATATAAAGGCTGATATACGTAAGCTTCGTGATAATGACAAAGCAAAAACCTATAGTAGATACACAAAAGATAATGAGAATGGAATCTAAACATAACACTAAAGAAAGTTGTCAACTACAAGGAAGGAGAGCAAGAGAAGAAGAAAGGAACAGAGAGGAACTACAAAATAGCCAGTAAACAATTAACAAGATGGCAGTGAGCACCTACCTATCTATAATTAATTTAAATGTAAATGGACTAAATTCTATAATCAAAAGACATAGAGTGGCTGAATGAATAAAAAAACAAGACCCATCTACATGCTGCCTACCTCAGATAGAAGGTCACACAGACTGAAAGTGAAGAGGTAGAGAAAGATGTTTCAAACAAATGGAAAGAAAACTGGAGTAGCTATTCTCATACCAGACAAAATAGGCTTTAAAATAAAAAATGTAATAAAAGACAAAGATGGGCATGGTATAACGATAAAGGGGTCAATCCAGCAAGAAGATATAACAGTTGTAAATATTTATGCACCCAACATGGGAGCACCTAAATGTATAAAACAAATATTAACAGACCTAAAGGGAGAAATCAACAGCAATACAATAATAGTAGTGGAAGGTAACACCCCGCTTGTATCAATGGATAGATCATCCAGACAGAAAATCAGTAAAGAAACTTCAACCTTAAAGGATACATAAGACACATTAGACCAGATGGAGTTAATAGATATATATAGAACTTTCCATCCAAACACAGCAGAATACACATTCTTCTCAAGTGCCCATGAAACATTCTCCAGGATAGAACATATGTTATGCGATAAAACAAGTCTCCATAAGTTCAAGAAGATTAAAATTATATCAAACATCTTTTCAGACCACAATGGTATGAATCAGTCACAAAAAGAAAACTGGAAAAAAAAATCACAAATATGTAGAGATTAAACATGGTACTGAACAACCAGTGGATCAACAAAGAAGTCAAAGGAGAAACCAAAAAATACGCTGAGAAAAATGAAAACGCAACATACCAGAATTAATGGGATGCAGGAAAAACTGTTCTAAGAGGGAAGTTCATAGAGATACAGGCCTACCTCAAGAAACATGAAAAATCTCAATCTAATGGAACTAGAAAAAAGGAACAAAGCACAGAGTTAGTAAAAGGAAGGAAATAATAAAGACCTGAGCAGAAATAAATGAAATAGAGAATAAAAAGACAATAGGAAAGATCAATGAAACTGAGAACTGGCTCTTGATAAAATTGATAAAACTTTAGCTGACTCACTAAGAAAAAAGAGAGAGGGCTGAAATAAATAAAATCAGAAATGAAAGAGGGGAAGTTGTAACTGATAACCAAAAAATACAAAGGATCATAAAAGGCTACTCTGAACAATTATATGCCAACAAATTGGACAACCTAAAAGAAATGGATAAATTCCTAGAAACAAATACCATTCCAAGACTGAATCATGAAGAAGGAAAATCTGAATAGATCTATTACTAGCAAGGAGACCCGAAAGTGTACAACCAGATGGCTTCACTGGTGACTTATACCAAACATTCAAGAAGACTTAACACCTATTCTCAAACTCTTCCAAAAAACTGAAGAAGAAGAAATGCTTCCAAATATTTTAGGAGGCCAGCCTTACCCTGATACTGAAACCAGACAAGGACACCACAAAACAGAGAAAATTACAGGCCAGTATCCCTGATGAACATAGATGCAAAAATCCCCAACAAAATATTAGCAAACCAAATTCAATACATTAAAAACATACACCATGATCAAATGGGATTTATTCTAGGAATGAAGGATGGTTCAACATCAACAAAGCAATCAATGAGATATACCACATTAACAAAATGAAAGATTAAAATCATATGATCATCCCATAGATGCAGAAAAAGCATCTGACAAAATTCAACATCCATTTATGTTAAGAAAAAACTCTGAACAAAGTGGGTATAAAGGAAATATACCTCAACATAATAAGAGCCATATATTACAAGGCCACAGATAACATCATACTCAATGGGGAAAAGCTGAAAGCTTTAACTCTAAGATCAGGAACAAGACAAGGATGCCCATTCTTACCGCTTTTATTCAACACAATATTGGAAATCCTGGCTGGGGCAATTAGTCAAGCAAAAGAAATAAAAGACATCAAAATCGGAAAGGAAGAGGTAAAACTGTCACTATTGGGAGACAACATAATTTTATATATGGAAAACCCTAAAGTCTCCACCCAAAAACTGTTAGAACTAATAAATGAATTTGGTCACATGGCAGGATTCAAAATTAATATATGAAAATCTGTTGCATTTTGATATACTAACAATAAACTATCAAAAGAGAAATTAAGAAAACAATCCCATTTACAATCACATCAAAAAGAATAAAATACCTAAAAATAAATTTAACCAAGGAGGTGGAAGACCTGTACCCTGAAAACTGATAAAAGAATTTGAAGAAGACACAGATAAATGGAAATATATTCCATGCTAATGGAAAAGAAGAATTAATATTGTCAAAGTATCCATATTACCCAAAGCAATGTGTAGATTCAATGCAATGTCTATGAAAATCTCAATGGCATTTTTCACAGAGATAGAACAAACAATCCTTAAATTTTTATGAAACCATAAAAGATCCCAAATAGCCAAAACAATCTTAGGAAAGAATAATACGGCTGGAAGCATCATACCCCCTGATCTCCAACTATATTACAGAGCTATAGTAATCAAGATAGTATATTGGCATAAAAACAGGACCTAGATCAATAGAACAGAATAGAGAGCCCAGATATACACCCGTGCATACATTGTCAATTAATTTACAACAAAAGAGGCAATATACAATTGGAAAAGGATGTTCTCTTCTATAAATGGTGCTGGGGAAACCTGGACAGCTACATGCAAAAGTATGGAAACTGGACCACTATCTTAACACCACACACAGAAATTAAATCAAAATGGATTAAAGACTTGAATATGGGACTAGAAACCACAAAACTCCTAGAAGGAAAACATAGTAAGCTTCTTGACATTGCTTTTGGTGATGTATATATATATATTTTTTGGATCCGACTCCAAAGGCAATGGAAACAAATGCAAAAATAAACAAATGGGACTACATCAAACTGAAACGTTTCTGCACAGTGAAGAAAGCCATCAACAAAATGAAAAAGCAACCTACTGAGTGGAGAAGGTATTTGCAAGTCATACATCTGATAAGG
Source organism: Callorhinus ursinus (assembly GCF_003265705.2). Lineage (NCBI taxonomy): Eukaryota > Metazoa > Chordata > Mammalia > Carnivora > Otariidae > Callorhinus > Callorhinus ursinus. The sequence goes on from NW_027397095.1 coordinate 2,348,674, forward strand.
GGTTAATATTCAAAATATACAAAGAATTCATACAACTCAACTACAAAGAAAATCCAATTAAATAATGAGCAGAAGATCTGAATAGACGTCTTTCCAAAGAAGATATTCAATTGCCACCAGGCACGTGAAAAGATGCTCAGGATATCATTTCACACCTGTCAGAATGGCTATTATCAAAAAGACAAGAAATAACAAGTGTTGGCAAGAATGTGGAGGAAAGGGAACTGTCATGCACTGTTGGTGGGAATGTAAGTTGGTGCAGCCACCGTGGAAGACAGTATGGAGATTCCTTTAAAAACTAAAAATAAAACTATCATATGATCCCGCAATTCCACCTCTGTGTCTCTATCTGAAGAAAACAAAAGCACTAATTTGAAAAGATACACGCACCCCTATGTTCATTGCAGTATTATTCACAGTAGCCATGATATGGAAACAAACTGTCCATTAATGGATGAATGGATAAAAAAGATGTGCTCTCTATGTCTGTGTAAAGGAATACTACCTAGTAGGCATCAAAAAGAATGAAATTTTGCTATTTACAACGCCATGGATGGAGCTTGAGGGCATGATGCTAAGTGAAATAAGTCAGAGAAAGACCAATACCATATGATTGTACTTAAATGTGGAATCAAAAAAACAAAAGAAATAAACAAACAAAACAAAATAAAACTCACAGAGGCAGAGAACATATTGACTGTTGCTAGAGCAAAGGGGGTTTTGGAGGCACGCAAAATGGGAGAAGGGGTTCAAGAGGTACAAACTTCCAATCATAAAATAAATGCGACATGGGTATGTAATGTACAGTATGGTGACTATAGTCAATAATATTGTATTATATATTATGTAACTTCACATGGTAATGTGGGGATCTAGAATTATTGTGGTGATCATTTTGGAGTGTATACAAATATCAAATCATTGTGGTGTAGGTCTGAAACTAACATAGTGTTATATGTCAGTTATACCTCAATTAAAATAATTGGGGAAGAACTGACATCTTAACAATATTGAGTCTTCCAAGCCACGAACACAGGGTATTTCTCCATTTATTTGGATCTTCTTTTATTTCACTCAGCAATGTTTTATAGTTTTCAGTGTACATGTCTTTCATATGTTTTGTTGCATGTATCCCTAAATATTTCATACTTTTGATGCTATGGTAAATAGTATTGTTTTTTATATTTCTAATTGCTCATTTTTCATATATACAAGTACAATTGATTCTTTTATATTAATCTTATGTCCAATGAACTTGCTAAGCTCACTTACTAGTTCCAGGAGCTTTTTATAGATTCCTTTGAATTTCCTACATAGACAATCATGGCATCTGTAAATAAAAACAGTTTGATTCTTCTTTTCCAATATGGATGCCTTTTTTTCTGGCCTTATTGCACTTGCTAGAACCTCTAGTACAGTGTTGACTGGGTATGATTTTTTTGTTGTTGTGCAAATAATTTCCACCAATTTAACATTGTAAAGAGACACATCTAACAATGGAGAGACAGTTGAACAATGATAGCGTTCTCTAAAGATGCTATTTTGGGGACAAATGATCGATTGCTGCCTTTATCACATGACCAAAACTAGCTTCCCACACTACTGCACAGAAATTGCATCAGCAAAAGAGTAGATCCTATTCATGGAGGTCCAGAACAAAAAGCAAAAAACACAGTGAAAACTAAACCCTAAAGTTCATAGAATCTCACACACTCTTCCCATTATTCTCATTCTCTCATTTGTGCTTTCTTCCCCTCTCCCTTCTCTCTCTCTTCTCTCTCCCCTCTGCCCCCTCTCTCCCTTCATGAGTTCTTGAAAAACAGCAGTATAGTATCATGGTTAAGATGGCACACTCTGGAGCCCAGTTGCCGCTTTAAAATCCCAACACTTCCCTGGACAAATTAATCTCTCTGTGTATCAGTTTCTTCACTTGTAAAAAGAGGTTACTAAGAGTGCCTGCTTCATAGGATTTCCTAGAGGATGAACTTCTCCATTCATTCAAACATTTTTTGTGTGCTTACTAGGTACCAGGTACTGTTATAGGCTCTGAGAATACAGCAAATAAAACAGACAGCAGTCCCTGCCTTTACCCATTCTAGTAGAGGAAGACTGTCATTAAACGAACAAATAAAATACGCAGTATTTTAGAAGGGAATAAGTCATAAGTCGGGAAAGGGACATGGCAGGGGGGTAGGGAGTGGTGCAGGCAGGAAATGTGTAAATTTAAGTAAAGTGGTTGGGGAAGACCTCACCAGAAGGAGACATTTGAGGAAAGATTTAACTTATTTAATAAGGTAACCCATGTAAAGGAATTAGAACCATTCCTCACATATTGCAAACATGTAATAATGTTTTTATTAGCTACAATTTATTGAGGGCTCTCAATGTTTCAGACACTGTGCAAGGTTCTTTACATAACATTATATTGTTTAATCATTACAATAGGCCTACAAAACAAAGGTTATTATTAGCTCCTTTTACTGACAAGGAATCTGAGATGACATTGGATTGTTCCAGGTCACATAGTTTATAGGTGATGGGGCCAAGACTCTGACCATGTCTGCACTTGTCCATCTTTTCTGGAGATGCCCTGTGTACTTAGAGACTGCAGTAGACCCCAGTTCACAAAGATGGGAAGACTGGTCCTGCTGCTGGAGGCTTAGTCAGAGGTAAGGGTATTGAGCAGGTAGAAGGTTCTGCAGGGGCTATGAAATGTGGTGAAATTTCACCTCCTCAGCATTCCAACTTGAAGATAAGGATGAGTTTGCCTGGGACCCCACCACCAGCACCTGGCGCTGACCCTTCCATGACTCTGTGCTCTGTATCATGAGTGGGGAAGGCAAATGTAAAACTGCATCATTGGTCAATGGCCATTACTTCATTACCCAACATGCCTTGGGTTTTCAGGATGGTTGCTTACTAAAGATTAAACGACAAAGAAAAATGAGGCAGCCAGAACTCAGCTCACTGATGATGGAACTGTAAATTTTGTCTGGAAAATGCTGGTGATGCTGAAAGATCCAGACCACCATCTGTCAGTGCTTGCTTGAAGTAGCATTTGGACCAGATGACTAAGATGTCAGATACGTTTGAAGCACAAATTCTCAGTGTGCGGTACCTCAAATCCCTGGAAGGATTGCGGGTGGGGAAGATGGTCCAAGAGGAACATCGTGTGGCTCGGAGGATATGTGTGTTTGATGTCCCAAGCCACTGTGTGGGTCACTTTAGTGGGGTGGAATGTGGCAGGAGATCGGGACAATTGAGAAAACTGGCTGTTTGAATTGACTGGATAATTTAATCAAAATGATCAATTGGCTAGTCCTGCGCAGTCTGGCTGACCTGATAGATGTTTGGCCATGACTGTCTGCACAAGCTCAGATTGAACTGGGGGATACATATGAGGGAGGAGGGAAGACAGTCTGAGTAAGCCTGAAATGCCTCATAATAAAAAAAAAAAAATCATTACTTGTATAGCATTTCGTAGTGCACTAAGAGCGTTCTCATCCATTACCTCATGTAATTCAACAACAGCCCTATGAGGCACAAATTATATCTACAGCTTACAGATGGGAAAACTAAGGCTAAGAGAAATGACATATTTTGCCCCAAACCACGGAGATAGTAAGTAGCGGAGACATGATTGAACCCAGGGCCCATTTTTCTCTAAATCCTAAATTATTTTCCCTCCTCCATAGAGCTCAAGAGCAGGCTACTCGGAAATTAGAGTCAAATAATTTGAGGTACCTGACCAAAAAAAAAGAACGAAAAAGAAAAAAACCAGCAAAACATACTTTATGTGCAGGTAGCAAACTTACAGAATTCTTTCCCGACAAAAGGAATAAGTAAACACTGCCAACTGTAACAAGGGCCAGGAATGGGAAGACAAGCAGGACCATTTATTGGGTGCTTTCTATGCATCAGGCCCTATTTGAAGTGCTTTAAATGCAGGCATTTTCTCATTTAATCTGGAAACTGCCCCATGACCTTGGTTCAGGAACTGATCACGTGCTTACATGGCATGGGTCACACCCGATTTGGCAGGTTCCCCTCAGGGTGGATGTCCCGGCTCCTCGGCAGAGACAAGCTCTCTTTCTCATCACTGTTGGGGAAGAGACGCGTGCTCCCCGGGCTTTAATGGGATGCTCTGTCCAGCCTCTGCATGTTTACCTCCATTTCCCCTCCTCATGCCTCTGGAACCCCACGCACATGACTCTCCCTGCACCGCTCCTCCTCCTTCTGTGAAGTGCAGATCATCCTTGTCATCTCTCCCAGCATTGCCAGGAGGGTAGGAAAACAAGCAATATCCTCCCTCTGCAGGCCTTGCAAAAAATAACTAGGCACACATACACTTTCTAGTGGTTTTCAGGAATTTGAGGAGAAAGTGTGAGTCCACGTAAAGGAAGTCGACGAGCTTGTGTCTTTCCCTGAGAAAGTCGCCAAGTCTGCAGTGGTTGCCCCTGATATTCATTTCTCCAGTCTCCTTGGGCATTCATATTTCAGGGACTAATTAGACATAACCAGCTTTGTCCTTGTAAACATGTTCAGTTTGGAGCCTGTGGGTTTCTTTACCTGAGTATCCGGTTCTCTATCTCCCACCTGCTGGCAAGGAAGAAATGCATAGTATTGTGGATGGCTGTTTATTTTTTCTTCTTTCTTGTGATATGGAAGTCCGCGTTACCATTTATTTCCAAATGCCTACAAGGCTGACGAGGCATTTTGCACTGGCATCGGAGTACCAAGGAAAAAAACCTCCCTCCTTCCTCCCTCCCCACCCCGCAAATGTTTCCTGGGGTCTGCCTGCCCAGCACCATTCTCCATTCCTATTCTGGCTTCTACCAGATGGGAAAAAAAGCTAAAAGAGGGCTAAGGGAGCTACCTGGGCTCACAGAGCCATTGCAGTGGACTCACCATGCCCGTCCTTTGTGGAGATCAGTGGTTTTTCCATCTAGGTTCTGCAGCAGGACCTCAGAGCCTGCTGAAAATAAAGGTGATGGGGAGTCTGAAGTGGTAAATAATGGGACGCCAAGCCTCCTTTCCATGTCTTTCGGAGTGACTCCATTTTTGTTTGTTATATATACTGAGGTCTGGCTAGAGTGCATTTTTCAAAACGCTGATGTTCAGCATGAGTTTGATAACCACTGAGAGAGACCCAGCCTGAGAATACTCAGGGTGCATAGTGTGGGACAGCAGACTTTAGGCACCATGGCCCGGCTCCCCAAGGCGAGGCAAAGCAGCTCTGACTGTTGGGTAGTCTGGCAGCCCCCCTTCTCAATTCTGCAAGCTCTTAAAAACAAAAAAGAGGGAGGAGGAAGACGAAGGGGATGGGGGAGAAGAAGGAGAAGTCAAGAAAAATCGAAATATTTTCCCTTGTGTGGCCACGTTGCTCTGAGCAGATGAAAGGAGTCAGACCGACAGGTGATTGTTCCCTCACCCTACAGCCTAAACCCAGGCCCATCCTCAAATACTCAGAGGGGAAATAGTGCACAGGTTTTGAGTGATGCCCCCCAACTGGCTTCTGCTCTGAAGGCTGAATGAACACACACTATTTCCACTCCATTTTCTTAAACTGGCCTCTGCACTAGGCGGTAATGAAACCTGTTGAAAAAGAAAAGACCATGAGCTTGGGGAGATTATTTTAGTTGCATAAGCCATCCTCTCGTGGAAAATAGGTGGGGTGTTCCGGAAAAGTCCATATTGCTCATTTGAATGCCATTAGAAAGGCATGGGTTTCCTAATATTTCTTCATTGTGGGTGTTTTATATAATCCTATACCCAATTTTGTTCTGATTTTACAGCTCCCTCTCTAGTGTCTTATGTTCACAGATTCAACCCTATCACCAACTGTATTGTGTCACCGTCAGCCCCTACCCCCCACCCTTGGTTATGCTCTTCTCTTTGTCTGCCATCTGCCCTTTAGTTGATACTATTGTGCCCATCTGCAGTGACCTCCATCCTTCAACTACACCTGTCTCAGTCTTAGTTTATTGGAAAGAACTCAGTCTTTCGAATTAGATCAGTATGGGTTTATAGCCAAGCTCTCGCACCTTGGACAAGTTACTTAACTTCTTCAAACCTCAGTTCCCTCATCTGGAAAATGGGGATAATAATCGGACCTCCCTCTCTACTGGAGATTGGGTGAGGTAACTTAAGCAAATCTTCTGGTCCCTATTGAAGCTCATTAAATGGCATTATTGTTACTCCTCATATCGCAAAACACCATTAATATGCCATTCCTTCCTTTGTGTCTCTCCTGATGCAGCCTGAGAGCATCCTCTCTTTTCTTTTTTTTCATATAAAATTTATTTATTTATTTGAGGGGGAGGGGCAGACAGAGAGGGAGACTCCTCAAGCACACTCCCTGCTGAGTGGGGAGCCTGATGCAGGGCTCAATCCCAGGACCCTGAGATCATGACCCGAGCCAAAATCAAGAGTCAGATGCTCAACGGACTGAGCCACCCAGGCGCCACCCCCCCCCCGACATTTTCTCGAACAGTATCCATTTAGCATTTAATCAGGTACTGATATGTGTTCATTAAGTCAGTCAGCAAGTGCTTGTTGCGTGTCTAGTCTGCAATGGGCAGAGATCCAGATGCTGGGGTGGGGTGGGAGCCGAGGTACACACGAGAGGAGGACGCAGGGGAGAGAGGGGGCTGAAACAGGCACAAATTCAGTCACTGCTCTTAAGCATCTTATTTTTAGTAGAGAAAACGCTCATGTACACAGATAACTAGAATCCAGGGAACAAAGTGGAATGCTCTTCAAGGAAGGGGCTACTGGAGACGTGGCTGGAGCACTGTGGCTGCTGGGCAATGAAGGAGAAAGCTCTGGAAACAGCAGCTTTCTTACTATTACCTTTCCCCGTTGGCTCATCTCTCCAGCTAACTTACCGCTATGGCTCCTTAGGGAAGAGTGGGCGTCATTCTTTTATCTTCCACAGAGCGTACCAGAGTACATCATGGGCTCTCAGCATATGCACTGATGTGAGACACTTCTGTAAATTGTTCGTAGTAAACAGAATAAAGTGTCTTCAACACACCTCAGGAAAGACCACCTATTCTTGTGTTTCATGGAATTGCAAGAGCAGAAAGTGAATGCACTGTAACTCAAGAGGTGAACACCTTAAAATGACTTAGCCCAACTTTTAAGTAAATAGATAAAAAATAAAGAAATTCTTCTCCTTGAGGCTTAAAGATCACGGAGCTTATTTTAAACAAAGAGCATTGTGTTGGGGATTTTAGTATTGAACCGAGCATAGGGCTCATTACATACCACCCCCCACCCCCAGCCCATGATATTACAGACAGGTGTAGGGAGCATTTCCAGAAAGCTCCTAACCCCACAAGCCTCTTTATTTTAACCCACCGCTTGTCTCTGCCTTTCCAAATCTAGTTTCTGGGAAACTGTGCTTTTGGTGAATGTCAGAACCATCTCGTTTCTGACCATCTTGCCATAGCAGACTGCTGCCAGGCCAGTGGGGAGTCAGATCCCCGCACCCCATCTCAGCACACGATCCCCTCCTCCTCTTTATCTTCCTCTCCCCCTCACCCCAAAGTAGCCCTGAGCTTCATTAACTGAGTCTCTTAGTCAATAGTATACCATCTTTTTAAGGCAGAGTCCAGTGACTTGAAATTTGTCCTCATCGAGACTGAACTGGACTTGACAAGCAGCAGTGGGGAATAAAAACCCAGAGAGTCGAAAGACTGGGGGTCTAGCCTCAGAACTGATCCTCCCTAACTCTGCCACCTTGAGAAAGTCACCCTTTGAAGCTCCGTTTTCTGTGCCCTTCAATGAAGGGACTGGTTTTGCTGACTAAAGTAGAAACAAGTAGGTGGGCAACGCCCCATCACCACTGTCCGCACAAATAATGGAGCTGGAAACACGAGATCCTTCCCAGGTAATTTACTACTGCAACATTTTAAGGGCGGTGGCCTGGGGAGATGAGTTTTTTTGGGGGGGGGGGGCGGCGGTAATTCACATCTCCCAAGCTAGTGTTTATAATGGTCTATTAAGAACACATTTAAAAGAAATAGCCTAATTCTGTAGTCTTCCACCAGGACAACAGGCCAGTTCAACCAAAGTGGTTTTTCAAATAGGGCCATAAGCAAACCCCTTTCAGGGAAACCCAGAGCTGCTTTGCACAAAGCAGAAAGGCGGAGTTTTCCCCTAATACATTTAAAAATGGTCACTTCACCATTGCCAAACTTCATTATCACTCCTAAGAGCTAAAGCTTTGAGATTAACGATCCTCATCCCAAAGAGAAGGCAACGAATGTTAAAAGAAAAAAAAAAATTCCCAACACATGCTATTTACTATTCTGCATTCTGTGAGAATTAATGTCAATAATGTTATTGTAACATTTTTCAAAATAAAGGATGGAGTTTTCTAATTGTCTAGTAAAAAAAAGTTCCAAGGCTGAATCCCCAGAGGAAAAAAACCCGAGTTTAAATCATTAACACCACAAATCTCTGATAATTGTGGAGTGTTTGCAAGTGCCTTAATCAGGATGGTATGTCTGAGTGGCCCATTTCAATTTGATCACACTGATTAAGTTTCTGTAAGCTAATATATGTTGCATTTCCAATTCAATTAAATTAGAGTCTCCTGCCATTACTAGATATTACCAAAATACCCTGATGGGTGAAGACTAGACTTGGTATTTTCAGTGGCTACCGACTTCCTGAGTATATAATCCTGTATTAAATGAAATCAATGATAGCTCAAATGAAATTCAGCAAACTTTAAGGAGTAAATATGCTTTCCCCATACTCGTGGTATATTTTCCCACCTTGAGGCGTGGAGCGCATTAGTTGGAAGTCATTGATTACCTTTAGTGATAAATTTTACAGGGCCCTCTCCCCTCATCCACCAGTTCCTACAAGTCTGTCCTGTTGGGAGGTACTGTAAATGCGGGTGATGAATAGGCGTTCTCTCTATTATATATGTATTTCACTTTTGCCTCTTTGGCTGTAGATAAGAGTTATCTTATGTAAATGCAATTGCTTTGTAAATGTAAATGCCTATTGGGTCATCGATCACCCTGGGGGTGGAGGAAAAAAACGGAACAATAAGGGGAGGAGGTGTGAAAGAAACTATCTAGGGACCCGGATGAAGAAAATGGCTAAGTGCGTAAGGGAGGGATTGAAGCTATGAAGCTAGAGACTCTGTGGAGGGGGATGGGATAGAAAGAACAGCCTGGAAGCTCCAGGGAGAGGCGTGTTGGAGCAGCCCCCTGGCTTGCACCTAGAGAGCCCTCCAAAGGCCTTGCTTTCTTGAGGTCTTCCATGAAAGAGCAATGGGCCCAGTCAGTGTAGGTTTGGGGCAAGAGGGACTGAAAAGGAAAGCCCGACTTAATTAAGTGGGATCAGGGCACTACGGATGCCTATCTTTTTGCCTGTCTTCCAAATCCTTCCCCCTCTGGATGACCCATAGCAGTTGTGAGAGTCTTATCTGAAAATGGCCCCGTAGGGGGTGACAGTCTCGTGCCTCACCCTGCGGGAAGCGGGCACTGGAATGGGGGGCAGCATCCTCGATGCTTCTGGTGGAATCAGCAGGCTGGCAAGCCCAGTGGTGAGCACGGGAACCCTCTGGGGGAGAGGGCCCCTGCCATTTTCTCATAATATGTGAGGTCCTTTTATGGATTCTGGATTTCAGAACCTGCTGTAAGCCAAATGTGTGAGTCACAGAGTCATAGAGCCCTCTCAATCAATTTGTAAGACATCCTGAAGATAAACAAAGGGGGAAAGGCTTTCTATTTTTGCACCACTTTTTTTTTTTTTTTAAATATCCCGCCTACTTCCAGAAAGGATTTGAAGTGACTTCCAAAAGGCTTTCTTAACTCATGCCTAGGAGTATTTAAGCACTATTTCTTACAGTTGAGTGCATGTGTATCCTATAAATAGAGACAAATGATTATATAAGGACATGAATATATCCGGGATCTCTTGGTTTATACAATAGGTTAAAACTCTGGGGGAATCCTTAGGTGGGTGAAGTGTTGGGGCATTTATTCTGTTCTTCCCTGGGTGTCCTTTGGGTTCCCTCCCCCAGCATCTGCTCTCCCCAAACAGTGCCCTTCCTCCCATGGAAGACTTCCCATACCTGTAAGGATATTTATTTACTTTCTAAAAGAATACGGGCTAATAAATAAGAACTAGTGACTGTAAGAGGCTTAATATGTCAGTTACCTTAACGCACAGAGGATTTCCTAAAATGGTGGAGAGAGATTTGGGGACAGAAATCACGCTGTAAAAGTCAGCCCCAGCCCCTGAGAGCATACAGCCTAGTTCCAGACTAAAAACAAACAAACAAAAAACCACACGTGTAAAAATTCAAGGAAAAGAGTCAAGTACGCACTCTAAGTGTATTTGGGGCTCAGAGAAGGGAAAGAGCGAGGTCATCTAGATGGAGCCCCATGCAATGTAAGAGCCTTTGGGTGGTGCCCCACACGCCCTTCATCCTTTCTTGTCCTTACTGACCCCTGGACTCCCCTTTCTTCCCTACTTCTACTTCCCCTCATTCTGTTTTTCTGAGGAGTTCTCTTTGCTCTGCTATCTCTCAGTCTCCCTCAGTTCAGCTGCCCGATCAGCTTAAATAAGGCCTAGGGGGGAGCAATGGGACCCAGGAACCCTGAATATGGGGTCCCTAAAACTTAAGCCCTGTGGGGGACAAGTGAATCTTCAACACCCCTTTGAGAAGTCACTTTTCCTTTGGATTCCCCTGCTGGAGGGTCCAAATGCTCCAAGGCAGGCATGCTCTCTGCCAAACTGTGTCTTTGGCACCCATCTTTCCACTCCCCCTACCCTTGACCTTAGCTTCGCCCCTCTCACATCTGTTCAACCACTGTTAGGAAATGAAGCTAAGCCGTTAGCTGCAAGAAGCTTAGGGAGGCCCGGGAGACAGGAGGAGAGTGCTTTGTAAATATGAAAATCAACTTTTGCCAAGAGCTGCAAGAGGACAAGAAAGCCACAGGCTTGGGACAGGCATAGGACACTTGAAGAATCCAGGCCATGTGTCTGACAGGAGATGGCTTCCCCTTGCCCCCCCTACCCCCAAAAAAACACTGAAGCAGGGCATTATGTAGCACAGAGGTTAAGAGCATGAGCTCTGAAGTCACCGTGTTGGGAGGTTTGAATCCCAGCTCTACCTCCTAGGAGCTGTGTGACTTTGGGAGAGTTGTCCACTCAGTGTCTTCATCCATAAAAAGAGGAAGATAATACTGTCACCTGCCCCATAAGTGGTGATAATCGTTAAATGAAGTACCCCAGGTTAATCACTGAGACTCGTGCCTGCCACATAGTAAAGGGTCAGTGTGCCCTTGCTGTAATTAATTATGGGTGCTTGATACATGAGTCAGACTTACCTGTTTTGTGCAGAATGCTTTTCCCAACACCTAAAGAAGCTGACCCAAGGTTGCGTAGGGAACCACTCTAAGCCATTTCCAACGTCAAGGGCAATGGGCGTCTGGCTCCTTGCCCCCCGAACCACACGATTTGCGTGTGTACTTCTCATGGGTCTCAGTGGACGGGGACCAAGGAAAAACTGCCCATAACCTAGCCAAACCTGACTCTGGATGGACAGCTCCCTCAATATGGTCATAAAGATCATCCGCACTCCCCAGCTCAATTGATTTCGACATTTGATTTCAGAATGATAAATGCAATCAGTTTTTAACAGGTGGATAGCTCCAGAGGTTTGGTCTGCTGAGGCCATTGAACACTGAAAAGTGTACCTAGGAAGAGACAAAGAGCATAAAAAATAGAGAGAGCACATTTACAATGTAAGCAGACATAGAACACTGATTTCCACAAAGGAGGTGGAACTTTTGAACTCATTTTTCTCGGGTTTTTCTCACGCCTAACACGGTGGCACGCAAAACCATAGCTCCAGCCTCCAACCCAAGCCCGGGTCAGAAGCGTCGGGCCATTGCTTTGTCTGAGAACCAGAGTCTTGGTTTGGTCAATGGTGGTAATCCTTGTGGATCGCACAGCCATTACAGTCCTGGAGCCTGGGGAGGGCTTCTCGGTGCTAATGTTTCTGTAAAAGATCTCAAAATGTGTGTGGGGCAACACATATTTTACCATAGTTATTCTGGCTCCGCAAGTGCAATGAAAATGTTAGCCTTGGCATATCAATCGTGTTTTACAGATGACTGTAATTTCCTGAATGTCAAAACTCCAAATTTTTCTACTAAGCAAACTTTTCAGTGGCAAAACAGATTGCCTCCATAATGTATCACTGTGGGCAGGAAAAATGAAATCTTTATGCACTGTATTATGAATCAATGAGGCATTGAGATTCTTGGAAGGGTGAATGGACTCTGGAAAATGAAAAACTGCCGCTATTCCATCTCCACAAACCACTGCTCAGGGAACGGAGGCTTTGGCGGCATTCGGTGTGCAGGCCACAGAAATATTGGATTCAAGTTGAAACCAGTTACTGTCTTTCCCTGCATGGTGATGGGGGGGTAGATGGCACTGTAAAAATAGTGGGAGTCAGCGCTTTTAACAACCCCCCCCCCCCCGCACACACACACGATTCCCTTTCCTTCTGGGAAAACGGCTCTGTGGGGTTATTGATAAAGGGAGCCTGAGAGGATTGCACATTTCAGTAAGAGAAAAAAATAATATTAACAGCCACTCATTGTGGGATGCAGACCCAAGCGTCCTGCACGGTGCTAAGCCCTCTCTCGGCATGGGCCATCTCATTGGAAAAGCACACCACTGGGAAGTGGGTGCTTGCAGATGAGGAAACCAAGATTTAGAGAGCTTAACTCATTTGCACTAAGGTACAGAAGCTGGGAATGGCTTCCAGAACTCTCTGGCTCCAGAGACGGAGCTCTTAACTACAAAGCATTTATCAATGGCTGGCTGTTTCTCGAGACTCGGGGCCAACTAAGCTGGTCCAGCGGGAGAGGAGAAGAGATACAAAGAGGCACCCACAGCCTTGGAGGGAAGAGAACCCTTAAACAGGAATACATTACACGAACGGGGTCCCCTGAGAGTCCAGACAATCCTCTCTGGAGGTTCAGAGGAAGGCATGGCTGCCTCAGCTGTGGGCATCAGGAGGAAGGAAGCCTCGAGAAGACAGCTCTCCAGCCCTGTCTGGAGAGCCCAGTCGTGAGGAACAGGTGATGTTGTGCCTGGAGGGGGCAGCAGAAGCAAAGGCGTGACGCACAGAGGGGAGGAGTCTGGTGTGCAGAGTGTGGGAGTCAGTGCGCAGGGGGCCAGTGCCAGGATGGAAGATACAACTGGACCAGTAACTGAGCCATAAATCATGGCCATTATTCACCTAATACTCAGTCTGCTAATTTTCTCTGCAAAGCCTTGTGCTTTACCCTTTCTATTTTTGCTTCACATTGACTTTTAAACCAGAGACTCTTGACAGGTCCTCAGCCCCAGCAAAATTAGAAGGCAGCCAAATCTGTCTTTGGTGTCCTCCCTTTTTGTTCTCAGCCTCCTTATCCTTCCTCAGGACCCGGTGCCTGTCTCTGCACACCCTCTTCCACCTCCGCAGTGCGGGAGCTGATTATTAAAGCCGCCCCCATCTAAATGACCGCTAAGTCTTCACGACTTAGGGCCCTCTCCCCCTCTCCCCGCCACACACAAAGAGGGCAGATCCTTAAGCCAAAGGAGTAAACTTTACGTTGTGGTTTCCTGGCCAACTGTGAGAGGGAGGGGCTGTGCTCCCCAGCACCCCTGAAAATCTTGCCACCCCACACGGCTGGTCCCTGTTGCACACCGCGCAGGACGTTGCAGAAAGCCCTGCACTGCTGCGAGCAACATTCCTTTCATTCTCGAATAAATGAGCAAAGTGGCATGGGGTAGCAAAACGAGTCTGGATGTCTAGACGTGAGTCTCAGACATATGTAACTCGATCACCTACTAGCTGTGTCCCCTCTGAGCAGTAATATCTGCATCTATGAAATGGACTGGCACATTGGCAGGCTCTAACAAGAGAGGGAGAAAATGTGCTTTGTAAAAAGAATCTTTGCCACAGAGAACTTTTTAGAAGAAGACAGAGGTGTTATGCCTTCAAAAAGGCTTGGAATAATAGCTCTTTAATCCTTGAGAACGAACTGAGAAATCTAAATATTCCGCATTATTGGAGAGCCTCGGAGGTGACTCGCTTGTCACCTGCAGGGTGCTTTTTCACCAAAATGCAGCCCCACTGGCCTCTCCGAAAGGTACCTGCCCATATTTCAACTGTCAACACATTCTTCCCACCACGCACAAGGTGAAGGTCAGTGTGTTCTCCCGCACCCGTTTCTAGTAACACCGTGACTCGTGAAACGCTCAATGGAAGGAGGTGTGTTAGGGGAACAACAGGATTTCAAAAATAGCTTTAGGGAGATCGAACCTTGTTTTAACTTAGTGTGTTCCTGACTGATTCATGATTCTGAAAAGGAAAAGCAGTTTGATCAAAACTGTCACCCAATGGCCTCATTTTCAATTCCTGTGCTTTCTTTGAGCAGAAACGATCAGGCATCCTGGTGGTGACTTTCCCCGAACCCCAGTGGCCAGTCGCCTAGCCGCTGGGATTTCAGGAAGGCACCTGCCCCTTAGTGCTGGCCCGGCTACTGCCGGGAATCCTCCCATAAGTGAAGAGGACTCGCCTTGCTCCTCAGGGAAAGCCTCTCCAAAATGGAAATCCTCCTGGTGGTGCCAGGTAGCAGACCCCTTGATGAAAAGGAGTCTCTCTAAGCGCTTTCTTTCTAGATTGAAGATTTGGAGCAGAAAGCACATCAGCTGACCCATCAGGAGCGGGCCCAGTGCCGAGAGAGACGAGAGGTAGTATTGACCTTCAAGGAATGTACAGCCTGGTTAGAAAGATAAAACAAGAGAAATGGACGTTCAGATATCCTTTGGGGGCTTAACGGGCAGCAGAGAATCATGAGGAAAAGATTGAATCCGGAGTCAGGAGACCCGGGTTCTGGTCCTACGTAGACCCACTGCCGACGAGGTGTGTATCCTTGGGCAAGTCACTTCCTTTGTTTGAAGGTCAGGTTCCTCCTCTGTAAAATGGTAGTTCTATTTTTTGTCCTGTATACTTAGAGGGATTGTGTGAGGAACTAAAAATATAAGGACAGTGAGCCATTCGTCATGTCCCATGAAACTTCCGATTGTTATTAGCCCTCCCTCCCTCTCTCCCTCCCACCCTCCCTCTCTCCTTGTCCCAGTGATACCAGTGCTTTTCTTCAGATGACCTTTCTGAAAAGTCACTGTGGGAAGGGGAATGTCATTTAGAGTAATCATCTGTGGCCTTAAATCCAACTTACCGTGGGTCACTATCTCAGAGAATTAACCTCATTTCCAGGGAGAAAAGCCAAGCCAGGAGGGAAGGCTGTGGAGGTGACCCATGCAGCACGTTAGTGAGTCTGACTCCCCAGTGACATGTCTTCAGAGTGAATGATTAACGGAAGAGTCAGAGGGTGGTGTCATCCCCAAGAGTTTACCTTAAGTTGGAAAATCCGAGTCAGACATCTCTCTTGACTTTTAGTCCTTGTTTATGGCTTTCGGATCTTGCAGTGGAACATCAGTGAGTGTCACCCAGAGGGGTTGCCTTTTCCTGAAGCTGATTCTTGTTTGTCACTCACCTTGAACATGATATTTTGAAACCTGGGGAAGGAATCAGAGACTTAGTTTTGGATCTCAGCTCTGCCACAGGCTGGCCAGGGGACCCCAGACAAGCCCATATTTATCTCTGGGCTTGGGTGTTCTCTTTGGTAAAGCGATTGGACTACTCTGTTCCAAATATGGGTCCGTTGCTTTCGTCTGCACATAGCCTCCATCAGTTCCCTTTATAGGGGCCTTGCCTTCTAGCAGGTGGGCCGGTTTACACATATGGGACATGGCTCCCTACTCTGTGACCTGCTCCCCACCGTGACTCGAAGATGGTTCTTTTCCTTCTCAGAAAATCGGGCCCCATTTTGCCCAAGACGGTGCTTGTGAAGTGCCATTTTTAAAAAAGAGCTTCTGCTCCGTCAAAAATGGTGGGATGTTTTCGCTTTCACCAGCCAAACTGGAACCGTGGTGTAGATTTGACAACATGCATAGTTGTTGGGTTTCCCGTACTATGTTTTCCCACTCTGTCACATTGTGGACAAGTACAAAAATCTCTTTCTCTAGGACTCAGGACATGGCCATATGATACTCACTGGCGACCTGTAGGAGCTGGGAGGAGATAGGGACGACACTTGGCCCCCGGGCTCCCCAGTGCCACACCACCAATTCCATAGTAGGTTCTTTTTTTGCCCGAAAGGGGAAATACGGCTCTCCAAAGTCTCTCATCGACACCATGAAAAACAAGCCCAGTGACACCCAGAACTTAGAGAACTCTTGTAAGCTCTTAGCGCCAACCTAACCTTCAAAAAAGTTCCTTCTGCTCAGGCAGGATCTTCGTGGCTTCGCTGCCCCTTCTTGTAGTCACTCCAACATGACACCAGATTCTTATGCGGGTAGAGGGGTTGGGGGGGGTTAATGCGTTATTTTTCCATTCCCAGTGTGATCATGATAAAGAAACAAGGCTGTAATGCTTATTTCCACACACATACAGCACGGCGATGTTATCCAATAATTGTGCCTTTTGCAGCCTGAATACCTGCAGCAAAACCTCTCCCAGGGGAAAGGAGGCACAACCCTGCCAGCCCGTGAAATTCTGAATGGCTCCAATTCTTTCCAGTTGAAATGGTAAACGAGATCTACTTCCCCCCCCACCCCAAAAGCCAGGGTTTACACTTCATCTCTCTCAGCGCCTTAAAACAATATTAGAGCTCGTTAAAATCAACCCGGGGCTCGAGAAGGGCAGCTTTCATTTAGGGGGAAACTTTCCCTCCGCGCTGTTCTGGAAAATCGCACAATGCTGAGAGCCGGCATTTGTCTTGACTCGTTTTCCTCTAACGATTTCTCCAAAGCACGCTTGAGGTGGCCGCCTCCCAGACAGCACATGTCCAGCAGGCCCAGGTGAGTGAGTGCAACTGGTTACCGTCTGCTCAGAATTCCCTTCGGTGATATTTATTGACTGTCTACCATGTGGAAAAGCCCTGTTATTTGATTCCTTCTCTTCGTGGAGGTCCCTAAAGGAATGATTGCATGTGTCTCCGGATTTCTCACCATCTGGGGATGGCAAGGGAGCTGGCTATCTGGTTTCCTCGTCTGCACAATGGGAATTTGGGGCCAGAATGGTCACCAGCTGGACCCCCCGCCCCGGCCCCCGTGTCTCATGTGGCCATTTCCATCCCGAAGGCTCAGTAACAGCCCTACCAGAACCCACGAAATCCGCACCTCCCTTCACATCCTGGCATATTCAGCTACCTCCTGGTTTATAAATTTTTTTAAAGATTTTATTTATTTATTTGACAGAGAGAGAGAGAGCACAAGCAGGGGGAGCAGCAGGCAGAGGGAGAGGGAGAAGCAGGCTCCCCGCTGAGCAGGGAGCCCAACGCGGGACTTGATCCCAGGACCCTGGGATCATGACCTGAGCTGAAGGCAGACCAGATGCTTAACTGACTGAGCTACCCAGGCGCCCGTGGTACCTCCTGGTTTGAACTTCTGCTCCAGACAGGCCAGTGGTGCCCTTGCCCGATGGCTCTGGAGGCTGAGCTCAGTGCCCGGGCCCACGGGAGGCTGGACAGCACAGTGAGAGTCCGCAAGCGGGAGACTCAGACTGCCCTGCTAGTGAAGGTGCAGACACAAAACAGGGCAGTGGGCAAGAGTTTGGGCTCAGGAGTCATACAGACCTGACAGACGGTCACTACCTAGCTCTGTGATTTTAGGAAGGTTCAATTAATACCTTTTAGCTGAATACCCTTACCTGTATAACAACAACAATAATCCTATTAATTAACATTCGCAGAGTGTTATATTCCAAGCATGGTTCTGACAACTTTGTGTGTGTGTGTGTGTGTGTGTGTGTGTGTGTGTGTGTGTGTGTGTCTAATTTTTATCTTCAGTGAGACCCTGTGGTTTTCCCCCAGGCCATACTTGAGAAAAACAGAAGCGCAGAGAGGTTAAGTTATTTGCCCAGGCCCACCAGAGCCAGAATTTGAACCCAAGCAGTCTGGCTATAGATAGAATAGCACTGTCCCACAGAAATTCAACGGAAGACCCATTTGTCATTTTAAATCTTCTAGTAACCACATTAAAAGTGAAAAGATACAGTGAAATTAAATTTAATAATAAATTGTATTGAACCCAATGTATCAAAAATGGTATCATCTCAACCGTGTAAGTTGTATAAATCCTAATTAATTAATGGGATATTTTCTCTTCCCCCTCAGGCTTGGAAATCTTAGTGTCCAACTTCTTTTGGATTAGCCACATTTCAAGAGGCTCAACAGTCACAGGGGGCCAGTGGCTATCTTGGACGGTCCAGCTCGAGAATGGACCCTCTTCATCAGTACATACACCGGGCCTAAAATGAAGGAAGGCATTGTTGCCTACGTAGTGGGGTTCTGTGAGAAATCAGCCAGCACAGTGCCTGGCACACGTTGTCCGCACCCGCTGATTCAGACACTGATGAGCATCCCCCCTGCTATGCTGTTTGCTCCTGTCAGAATGCCTCCAACCCTCCACACCACACACCTGCTTAAATCCTTTCTATCCCTTAGGGCTTGGTCAGCTTTCTCCTCCTCCTCCTCCTCCACGAAGCCTTCCTTGATGACTCTAGCACACGATAACCTCTCTCCTCTTCGACTCATTGAGCACTTAGCCCCTGTATGACACAATTACGCTTCACTATGTTCAACCTTTACACCGCCCCCCACCGAACTGTGCTTCTGTCTCCCCAACTAAAGTTTACGCTCTTGGAGAGCAGAGGCCCGTATACATATGGCCTCCTCACTACTCTGCCCACAGCTTTAATTATGGCAACTTCCAGGTCACCCAGAGATGGTACACTGATTGTGGACTGAGTAAATGCACATCTTGCGATGCAAGGCCAAGCTCCTCCCCTTCAGGGTTGGAGCTGTTTATAGCCAGTGGCAGAACGGATCTTTCTGTGACGTGGGCAGAGCATATCCCTTCATGGGGCCCCACTCCCTCATCTACACACTGAAGGGGTTTTTCTCTGAAACTTCTTTACACCTCAAAAACACACTGAGTACTAATGAGCCGAGACTCACAGAATAATTTGAGAATGCAAAACATGTCGGGGAGGGGGGGCAGTGTAAGCTGCAGAGATTTTCATGCCACCCAGCAATTGAGTGGACCCTGGGTGAAGGCTGGTGCCTACGGGCCATAAAGCCTGGAATTTCACATCTTGTTAAAGAACTCTGTTTTCTCACTGTTTACAGAAGTCCTTAGATTTACGTACTTGGGAGCCAACTGGGCTTTGGGAAGGAAGGGCACTAGATTTCTTTCAAAAAAGAAGTAAATATCACCAGGACTGATTATGTGAAGAATTTCACGTTGGGTTTGAATTGACAGGCATGAGAAATCTTCTTTTCTTCCTTTTCAACAAAGAAGGAAACATCATTTTGCTGTTTGGTGAAAGAAAGAGGAGAATGGCTTAGAAAAACATCCTTCTGCTTAACGAAAGTCCATCACTCCAGTGTGCCCTCAGAACACACACACACACACACACACACACACACACACACACACACACACACACA